>NC_048414.1:865018-869367 GCF_013103735.1 Etheostoma cragini | reverse complement strand
TACAGAGATAGTAGTATACAGCTGTTAGACATAACCCATCCATACAGGGATAGTAGTATACAGCTGTTAGACATATCCTATCCACACAAGGATAGTAGTATACAGCTGTTAGACATCATATGGAAGCAAAACATGGTATTGGACCATCTATACTACAGATGAAATATTTACCTTTGAGGGAATGCAACCGACGTTCAGACAGGTCCCGCCCAGAGAGGCATTCTTCTCAACACATACTGTCTGTTGAAGGAAAACAGAGGTGATGTGAGAAGACCTGCAGAGTTTACCAGTAAACATAATGATCATCAGCTGGGATGAAGAGAAAAAAAATAGGTTAAAGTTGTTCCAGAAAGAGATACACACCAGATGTTAAAGGAGAAATCGACAACAGTCGAACAATCGACAAGCAGTAGATGTGAAAGAAAAGCAAAAAACAGTGTGGACTTAACCGGAAAAACTGGCTGAATTAACGCAACTTTCATGCATTTCTGTTACATCTCCAGCAGTCAGATTCACTGTGTTCACTTGGAAGGAATCACTGTGCATGGCTAGTCACTGGTAATGACATTTTGAGCATGTTTAGAGGCTAAAAACACATTCGTAACTTGCCCTGTTGAAGCCTGTTGGGTGCTAACGCTAGCAGGAGGCTAACTTGGTGTAGGCAGCACCGATTGGTTTCATTTGTCTCGCTACTTATGGCATTACACATTTGGAAAACACAGAGCTACATGTTGAAATCAACCTGAATTCTCCTTTAAAGCTGCCCAATTATAAGGTGAAGGAAATAATGTTACACCGGGAAACAGAGCTTAACAAAGTTGTGCTGTGGTTGTTAAAGCTGTTTACTGTCAGTCAGTGTGTGCAATAGATCCTGCTGTCTGCAGACATACATGACTAAAAACAAAAATGCTCGTGTGAGTTACAGTTTACGCCATTTATTTAAATAAATTAAGTTTCTATCCCAGCAAACACGCAGCACATACACAACTGTCGTGGAGGCTGTTTTTATTTTTTAAATATTCATTTATCAGAATCATTTATTTGTCATTAGAAATGATTCTGAGATATGTATTTTGTCAAAGTGATGACATTTATCATGTAATTCTGGCGAAGCAGACATCCCCATGTGTTTGTTTTGGTTGTTGAAGCTTACCTTGAAGCCGAGCTGCGCGGCTTTGATGGCGGCGACGTAGCCGCCCGGACCGGACCCCACCACCGTGACGTCTGCATCGACTACAGGGACGCAACACAGGAACCTTTAGCACGAGTTCACAACGGGGGCATTCGCTATTTAACGACGTGGGCTGAGACACTTGCATTGGGCTTTGGGGGCAAGATAGGGGCCCGAGGGTGTAATAATAATAATTATAATAATAATAATAATACATTATATAGCAAACTCTCCAACACTGGCAGACATTTTAGTCTTTTCCACCTTTTCATATTAATATCTTAAATTTTCTCTGTGAGATTTGTTTTACAAGGTGCACTGCCACACAAAACCATTTTTACTTGCATTTTTTGTTTAAATATGTCAGGTCTGTGTGTGTGTGTGTGTGTGTGTGTGTGTGTGTGTGTGAGATGTGGTGAATGTGAACTTCTACCTCCTCTGTCAGCTCTAGCCACTGGAAAGAAATAAGGAGAAATCAGGCCAATCACAACAGCTGGTCAGTCTGACGTCATGTTGCCTGAGCTCATTAATATTCATGAGCTGGGTAAAGGATGCTGACAGCCAGGCTCTCATTGGTCAGTCTGATATTATCAGCCGACATTAGGAAATCCCCAAACTATCAGCATTTATAATAAACAACATTTTATAACAACACTAAGTAGTGAAACAAGTGTGGCAGGGCACCTTTAAGTCAAAAAGAGGCTTTAAGGTTCTCAGCATAATTAATTAATGCCGTATAGGGCTTCCTGTTTTTAGGGTTTAAAAGTGGACTTACTTGCTGCTTTGTCGGCGTAGGTTCTGACGGACAGCGCCGAGGCGCCGTGCAGTTTGCAGGGCAGGTGGTGGCTCCGCTGGGACGCAACACAAGACAGACACACAACAATCACTACACAACAACAGTGGTTCTCCACCTCGTTTGGGACATTCAATATCCAGGGCCCAGGTTTGGACATTTTTTTTTATCTGGATTAAATTGACCCCGGATTTGGAAATCCTGTGTTTTGTTATCCTGGATCACCTGGTCCAGCAAACTGTTATACCAGTTTTGTCTTTTTTGTTTTTTTTTATTAACCCTTGTGTTGTCTTCCCATCAGCCCAAAACTTTGGGTTTTTCCTGGCCGAAATTTTGAAATTGACTTTTTTCCCTACACTTTAAAGTTGTTTTTTTCCAATTTTTTTTGTCCCTTTTCACTATTTTTTTTGTCACTTCTTTTTAATATATTTTGTCACCTTTGGCGATTCCCCCGATTTTTTTTCGTCACTATTTTCAGCATTAAAAAAAATTAAAATAAAAAATGTTTTTGTTGAATTTTTCCTGCGTTTTTGAAGCTTTTTAGAACATTTGTCACTTTTTTCAACGTTCTTTGGTCGTTGTTCTGATATATATAATTATTATGTAAACGGGTCCATTCGACCCCGAGGACAACAGGAGGGTTAAAGGAACACTGGATCACTGTGATCCAAATACCAAATGTCAGGATTACCAAATCCAGTTCACCAGAGCCTTAAAACGAACCTGGCAGTGTGGTCTACTGGCCTAGCGAAGGACAGCAAGTAGGCAAAATACCGGCGGCCACAAAAACCAAAACACCAACTGAATCAAGGTGAATCCTGTGTCCTGTGTTTTTGGATAAAATGGTTCTCAAACCTAAGGTCTAAGTTTTGAAAATCACCCAAACGGCAGGTGTGATCCAGGTTTGATCCAGGTTTGATCCAGGTGTGATCCAGGTGTGATCCAGATCCAGGTTTGATCCAGGTGTGATCCAGGTGTGATCCAGGTGTGATCCAGATCCAGGTTTGATCCAGATCAAATCTAAGATCGGATGCTCTGATTTTAGTTTTGCTTTTGAAAAACCCCGTTTCCAAGATTGGATCCAATCAGTGATCCCAAATACCACTGAATTACTTTTGAAAAACTGGGCCCAGACCCCTTACCACAACCCCCCCAAAAAAAGCCCAAAACCATAATATGAGCATAAAAGTGTAAACTCATATTGTTGTGAATCTTTGGTGTACACTAGCTTAAAAGAAACGGCCCCCCCGAGGGCACCTTAACATCCCACTTTCCCAAAATATGGCAAGGGGCGAGGGGGGGGGGGGTCAAAGTCCAAAACCACCAGACACCCTTCAAGAACATAGATTAGGTTTAAAACAACGTAGCAAACCAAAACCTTCTCGGTGGCTTCCCAACGGTTAAAAACAACATTTTCAGAGTAATGAATTAGGCGGAAAAGTCAAAGCAGCCAAACCGGTTCCACTCGAAATCAGAGATCTCCGTTTGGGATCTGACTCAGAATTCTGCTTTGAGGATTTTTGTAATTGACTTATTTGAGGAATAGTTTCAGTCCTAATGTTAAATGACATGTAATTAAAGTTTTAACCGGGGGAACTCTCAGACTCAACAACAGCTGCTCAGTATTTGTTTTGGGAATTTCCGTCAATGTAATTTCCTTGTTCTGTTTGTAGAAAGTAATGAACAGATTTTTAGGGGAGAGATGTTACGCCCGACACGAAACTGTCTGCATCACATTTTAGGAATTAAGACTCTGATTTGAGATCAAACTTTATTCATCCCCAGGAACAGTGTTGTGCAGCCGCGGCAGTACGAAACAAAAATGGGAAAAAGGTAAAATAACGAATGTATAAACAATCAAAGATTATTAGGAAGAAGAAACAAATGTACACAATAACAGAGAATTAAAGAGGTTAAATTTAACAGAGAGCTAAAGTCAGATGTATAAATGAGGGAAGAGGAACCAGAAGAAGGGAAGGAGGGAAATAAATGGAAGTAAGAAGAAATGGAGAGGAAAAGTTTGAAGGAAGAAATCAAAAAAAGGTTTGTAGGCGGGAAGAAAGAAAGTAAACAAAGGAGGAAAGAGAGGGACGGTGGGTAGGGGTGCACCGGTCCGATATCGGACGATAAATCAGCCGGATCGGAAAAATTATCAGACCCACAGGCCGATGCGTTTTTTCCTCCGTCACAGCGCAGCCTACGTCGCAGCCTACAGCGCAGCCTACAGCACTGCCTACAGCGCAGCCTACATCGCAGCCTACAGCACAGCCTACAGCACTGCCTACAGCACTGCCTACATCGCAGCCTACATCGCAGCCTACAGCACAGCCTACAGCACTGCCTACATCGCAGCCTACATCGCAGCCTACAGCACAGCCTACAGCG
>NC_048414.1:862250-864941 GCF_013103735.1 Etheostoma cragini | reverse complement strand
AGCCTACAGCGCAGCCTACAGCACAGCCTACAGCACAGCCTACAGCACAGCCTACAGCGCAGCCTACAGCGCAGCCCACGTCACAGCCTACATCATGGCCCTTGTAACTGAGTGAGGACGCGCGCTCATTTGAAACCGAGGGTTTATACATATATATATTGCACAACAAGCAACAATGGCTGCAGCTTCGAGCAGAGAGACCCATAAATGTATTTTGGCTTAAATAATTGATTTTAAAATTACGACAGTCTTGTTTTATGCTCTATACATTCCTGTACATATATACTTGTTCCTAACCATGTTCTTAATTGTTCCAGGCACGTCCAATTGGGAGGAGGCCTCTGGGAAGACCCGGGACTAGGTGGAGAGATTATATCTCCACCTAGTCCCGGGAACGCCTCTGGACCCCCCCAGCAGTCGGAGCTGGTTGATGTGGCTCGGTAAAGGGAAGTTTGGGGTCCCCTGCTGGAGCTGCTGCCCCCCCGAGACCCGATACCAGATAAACGGATGACAATGGATGGATGTTCTTAAATGAACTTTTTAAAGTTTTAAGTAGGGCCAGGGGTTAGGGGTTAGGGGTAGGGGTAAGATAGAGGAATGGGACTCAGCCTTAGTCTCTTCCACCAGGTGGAAAGAAGGTAGAAGGTGGAAGGTAAACAGTTTATTACTAGTTGAACGCAGTATCCGATATCGAGTATCGACAGATACACAAAGCACAAGCATCGGTATCGGGACTGAAAAAGTCGGATCGGTGCATCCCTAATGATGGGGGGCAAAAAAAGGGAAGAAGAGATGGAAGATGGGACACAATAAAACAAATAAAGACAGATGAGGGACGTTGGCTGCTAAAACAGTATCTATAGCAACTGTTAGCTCTCAGCTAGGACACGGTCAGCTGTCTGAGCTGCGCATCAAACATGAAACTCTTTAAATGTGATTATATATAAACTATAATGGTGAATACACATCTCCAAAGAGAGAGTAATGTGTTATTTGGCTCATGGATCTGTGATACGACACGGCTATAAGTGTCTGAGCCACTGACATAAGCTCACTCAGAGTTAGCATTAGCTAACCAATGCTAACTACGATAGCGTGCTAACATGCATCGTAGGGAGAGAGCTGTCAAATGTAATGTCGATTAACGTTAAGTTTACGTTACATAAATTGCTTTAAGCGTTATAGGAAACCATTAAATTTAGCATACAAATATCACAGTTAACTGTCAACTTAACTCAAAAAGTTAACAATACAGAGACGAAGTAGCAAACATTGACCCACGTTAGCTAAGGTTACCCGTTCCCATGATGTGTGCCGATGTTCAACAACAAAAGTCATAATTTTATTTCTAATGAGTTTTTTAAGTCTTTTTTTCGCGCCGAATTAACAAGGAGAAGTACATAAATTAGATAATGTATTTACTACATATCAAAAGACATAATTATTTCGCCAATAACCACAACAACTTAGATTCGCCCTTTTTTCCAGTGAAGTCTGGCGTTACGTTCTTTACGTACGAGGTCTCCGGAGCTGTTAGCCGACGTGCTAGCCAGGCCCCGGGCCACAAGTCTAAAACTACCAGTTTCTCCAGGACCAACAGCCAGTGGGCCCAGTTAGAAGCAGCTCCGGACAACATATGGTGGTTGGTATGTTAATAATATCCGTCCTTACCGTGGCCAAGGAGCGGTATAACTGCGTCCAGCTCTGCATTTTGTCTGCGTCCCCTTGCCGGTTCTGTAACCTACAACAGGCCGATCAAGCCAAGGACTCCTGTCATTGCGCAGGCGCAGTACCATCCGACGATTTCTTTAACTGTCTATGACGAAAACACGCCCTAAGTCGCGTCTATCTGACGTCCATGATTGCGAAAGTTGGTTAAAACCAGTCTGGCCTAATAGGGAAGACTTTCAAAAACACCTTGTGTCCTTTTATTACTGAGAATATGTGTATGAGAGTCTTGTGTTGGAGGAACATGTAGTTTGGTATGATGTAGTGTTGCTCGTGACATGCAGTATATGTCCCTGTAAGACAAAACAAAAATGCATTATTCATGTGATAAAACTTTGATAAGAAAGTATTTTATTACACAAACACACACACGCAAACACACACACACACAAAAGGACAGTATGTGCAGAGGACAGGATGTAGGGTTTCAGTTCAGCGGTTCTTTTGTATAACAAACCCCAATAACATCATAAATAAAAGAAGTGACAATGTACAACTACCCCGGTTATGGGGCAACTGGTGCATATAATGCACATTCTTATGCACATTGTGCACAATAATCTGATCTTTAATCTTTAATTTAACATGGAAATTGACTGATTGTGAAGTTCTGATAGAGAGAAATTGAAGGTATTTTGATATAGACTGTATATTATTAATAATACACAGTCTGTGGCTACTAAACAGGAAGGAAGTAGCCTTATATAAAACATTATTAACAGGATTTTGGTTTTATTATTTCATTTACTGTGTCCAGTGTTGCATTTATGGGCTAATGTAAAAAAAAAAAAAAACCCTACCACCTACCCCCTTACCCCTTGGCCCTCGAAACCAAGGAGTAAGGGCTAGGGATGAAAACATACCCCTTACCCCTTGGCCCTTACCCCTACCCCTTACCCCTACCCCTTACCCCTTGGCCCTTACCCCTTACCCCTTGGCCCTTACCCCTTGGCCCTCAGCCCT
>NC_048414.1:857308-862150 GCF_013103735.1 Etheostoma cragini | reverse complement strand
CCTTACCCCTTGGCCCTTACCCCTACCCCTTACCCCTTGGCCCTTACCCCCTGGCACCAACCACATTTTGTTAACAAAAATCTGTCTTCATTGACCAATAAATTAAACATAACAGGCACAAACGTTACATTAAATATATTATGTTACAGAACCAGTATCAACCATTAGACCCATAAGTTACATGTCACACACATAAAAAGGCTTCAAATGTTTAAAACTAAAAAAATACACACAAGACCACAAACAGACTTCTCTGTGTTAATGCTTTTGGGACGACTCCCGCAGGGAAACTGACATTTCCAGCAGCAGTTTGGGCAAAAATACAGTATAGAAGACATACCATACCATACGAACTTTATTTGTTAAGCGCTTTACAACAACCAAAATTGACCAAAGTGCTGTACAGAAAATAAACAAACTAATTTATAATTAATAACCATACAATTAAAAAACACACAAAGTAGCAAATAAGAACAAGTAAATGAAGTCGACATCTTACTATGTGTCAAAAGCCAAAGAGAAAAGATGGGTTTTAGATAGATTACAGTGTAAAGATAACAATAACAACAGTAATTAAAATAGTAATGTTATTTAATAACAATAAGAACCTTAACAACCGCCTCGCTCTATACTATCCCGCTTATTCCACGACTACTCACCAAATAAATCAACAATTTGACGCAAAATATTGATTTACATGCGATGGCATTGCTTCCGCTAAAGAAAATAGTCCGTTCTGTCTGTAACCCAGGTCTCAATATTTCCCACTTACCTGAACACACCTGAAACAACAATTTTACCATGAGTCACATGGTGGGCTCAGTTACCCGATCGGAGCACTCAAGCATGGGTTAAAAGCTGCGGTGAGTTTTCCCTAATCAGTAGTGTGAGGGGGAAGCCGCTGGAGCAGCTGCACTAGCATCCACCATCCTGGTGTCTTTAGTCAACTGGGGTCGCGGTGTGTCGAAGATCCGCGGGATTGGCCAGGTGCGGCAGTTGCGGGCTAATTGATGGCGAGCTAGAACAACTTGGAACAGAACCTGCCCCAACAACATCGTCGCCCCCTGTATGGTTGGGTAGGAGGCTGTTGTAGCTCTGCTCACCCCCTCCACTCTCATTCGCACACACACACACACACACACACACACACACACACACACACACACACACAAACACACACACACTTACACAGCCATTCATTAAGCTGTGGCTTATGGACGGTTTGCATCCTTGGACCATACTCATTATCGGATGTTGTGTTCATGGCTCGTGAACAAAGACCTTAGTCTTATAGTGTGTGTGTGATGAATTGACTTTAATTGGAGCACTCTCCAGTTTGTTTTAATGTTATTTTTGGTTGGACTTTTGAATTTGTCTGCAGATTGTAAATATTTTTGGGCATTGTTATAGTTTTTTTGTTTTTGTTTTCACTTAATACATGGTACCAACACCAAGTTGAATTATTTGCCTCTGTTGTTTATCTTTCCAACACCTCCGTGAGATGAACTTTGGTCTTCTGTAGCCCAATCATACTTCATAGCTATTTCTATCTGCTCTATTACAACATAAACCCCACGTATATGCTACATGTCTCTAGGGTTGGGATCCTGCATCCATAGCAACGTAAACTCTGTAGCTGTATAATGCAACCCCCCCCCCCCCCCCCCCCCCCCCCCCCCCCCCCCCCCCCCCCCCCCCCCCCCCCCCCCCCCCCCCCCCCCCCCCCCTCCACCCCATCACTCAACACCACCACAGTGTTTTCCACTGCATGGTTTCTACTCTACATTATGATAAAAAGTCCCTGGTACCTGGTAACGGGTACTTTTTGTAGTACTACCTCAGTCCTGTTCCAGTCTTCCTCCGGCAGCGAGAATACGTTTGCCCCCGGTCCAGGAACACATGTTACCCCCCCCCCCCCCCCTTACGGGCTGCGGTGGTAGCCGTACATTTAATGCCGTGATATCGCTAGCTACGGGGGGGGGGGGGGGGGCAACTGACCCGGCCGGGGTGGCAACATTTCGCCTTAGCGGTGAGAAAACAAAACAACGAAGGTACAAAGCGTTCTGACGAGACTCCATGGTGCATTCAGGTGCAAGTCGGTAAACTTATGTCGAATTCAATTGCACTTTGATAATAAAGAAAAACAACCTCAAACTCTAATGGATCCCACTGACTGCTAGACACCGGACATTCAAAGCATCACGACATCAACAGACGCAATACACACACCGCAGCCTCCTGTACACGTCTGCACACACTCACAGGATTCATGTAACAGTTGAAAGAAAATATCAGTAGAAATCTGCTCTTTAGAAACGTAACGTCCCTTTTTTTAGTGCTGCCTTTTACGATCAATTCAATGTTCAATTTGTTCAATGATTTCCTCTCATTTGTCTTTAACTTCAACAAGCAGTTGTTGTATTTTAGCAAAATACAGAGAGCAGCAGAACTGATTACATTCTAATATTAGTGTACTTCACTTGGGGCTGGGGGGGGGGCAGTAGCTCAGTCCATAGGGCACTGGGTTAGGAACCGGAGGGTCGCCTGTTCAAGTCCCTATACCGGTCCAAAGTACGGAGTGTGGATTGATAGCTGGAGAGATGCCTTGCAGGCACTGCCAGGTGCCCTTTAAGCAAGGCACCGTACCCCCCCCCCCAACCGCTCAGGGTGCTGGTCCTCTGATGAATAGGTCCTGTGTGTGTGTGTGTTTCAGGCCTGTGTGTAGTGATTACTAACAGAGTGTAAATTGTAATTCCCCCCCCTGGGGATCAATAAACAGTATAAATTATGATTATATATTCATAGTGAGTAATATCTCCATCGTGCAGGCCTAGTGTCTCGCTGATCAGCGTGTGTTCCCGGCGGTGTTTTCATTCTGCTGGTCCAGAGTCGGCTGAGGAACTACGTCTGCAAAGTGGACCGTAAAGTGTCGTCTGAGACTACTAGGGTCAGCGAATCTTCTCTCACACACCGAACAGGCGTACAACTTCTCCCCCGTGTGGACGAGCAGGTGGCGCTTCAGATGTTGCTTCAGAGAGAATCTCTTCTCACAGAGGGAACAGTTAAACTGTTTCTCCCCCGTGTGGACGGTCAGGTGGCGTTTCAGAGAGCTCCGGTCTGCGAATCTTTTTCCACAAAAGAAACAACTGAACGCTTTCTCACCCGTGTGGGAGATCAGGTGCTGCCTGAGATGGGCATTTCGAGAGAACCTCTTACCGCAGAGGGAACACATAAATGGCTTCTCGCCGGTGTGGACCGACATGTGACGTCTCAGATTTCTAGAGTCTGCAAAGGTTTTATTGCAAATTGAACAAGTGAAGGATTTCCTCCCTGTGGGGGTGGTCTGGTGTGGACCCAAAGCGTGACTGAATCCAAAGCTACTTCCCCCGAAGCTTCCTGCACATTCAGAGACGCTAAAGGACGTGGTTCCGGTGTTACATCCTAGATCACTTACAGGTTCTTCATTGTTTAAACCTGACTGAGGTTCCCTAGACTCCTCCCAGTCACCATTGACATCAGTCTCAGATTCTGGGGAGTCTGAAGTCTTGTCATGAGTAGCTGGTTGTAAAGGACTATCTGGATCTGAGTTCTTGGCTGGTTCTGGTCCTCCCCAGTCCTCTCCGTCAGGTCCTGTTCACTCGGCCTCTCTGTGAAGCTGTGAGAACTGAGCTTTCTCTCCATCATCTTCTTCACTCTTCACAGGGACAGAAGTGAACGGGAACTTGATGTCAGTCTCCTCCAGCCCTTGAAGCTGCTCTCCCTCCTGACTGGTCCAGAGTTGCTCCTGCTCCTCTTTAATGTGTGGGGGGTCCGGCTCCTCCTGGTCCAGACTGGAGCTCCACCCCTGCTGCTCAGGGGGAACCTCCGCTTTAACCACCGACAGCTGCCGGACGTCTGAGGAGAAGAACATTATAAAGAGCCTCAGGAAGGAGATCATGGTGGATGACTGGGTCTAACACCCGTGAGACCGGGTTTGCATCTCATGAGAAACCGTTTAGTTAGGTTTAGGCTACAAGTGGGAACCAGTAGCATAGCAGAGAACCTAATAACTCCTGCTTGACAGGACATTTCACTTGCACTACACCAGCTAGGTTTCATTTCACTGGTTCCACTTATTTAGTATTACTCATCATTCCCATTCTCACATCTCTCTTATTTGTTATTCATTCATCGTTCTCATTTTCTATTTCAGAACTGTCCATAATGTGCATATTGTAATATAATAACATAATACTATTTATCCCAGTATCCTTGCACTATGCTCCATATTTAAATAATGTTTATTGAACTCTTTGTTCCCTCATGCCTCTATATTGTTTCTGTTTAGAGTATGTATATATTAGTGTGTATATTTTGTGTTTTGGTTGTTTTGTGTGTAAGCACATTGTGACTAACGATGCTCCAAAGAAAAATTCCTCGTATGTGTCCTCATTCCTGGCAAATAAAGCTGATTCTGGTTTAGTAGAATGGGCAAACAATCATTATAAGCGACCCGAAGCATTCATAGAGTCTATAAGTAAATTATGTTCACCAGTAGCATAGCAGAGAATGTTATAACTCCTGCTGGACAGGACATTTCACTTGCACTACACCACCTTTTTTTTTTTTAATTTTCATTTATTTGTTTATTTGAAAATGGGACAATGTACACTGATCAACATTCGAAGCAAATGTAAGCGTACCCGAGTTAGCCGTAGGCTAGTTTCCATCGGCAGTCCCCTAGCCAGATGTTATTAGGCATCCTAAAATAATAAACAGTTATAGTACAATGAAGATATTTATACAATAGACAAAAGGTTAAAAATTACAATGTTAAATCACAACAATCGAATAAACAAGATA
>NC_048414.1:846860-857208 GCF_013103735.1 Etheostoma cragini | reverse complement strand
CTTTCAAACAGCCCAAATATCTCTTCAGCAGCCGCAGTTAGTCGCTGCTCCACCAACGCTCTCAGCATCTGGACTTTAGACATTTTCACACGATGACAGAAACTTTTCCTCCGAACAAACTCCGTCAAAAACGCTGCTTGCGCTCCGTGACCAGAATGGCCAAATTCGGGCTCCGTCTATTTCCTGCTACGCTAGCTTCAGTTAGCATTCTTGGCTAGCGGAGATGTGCCTGAGGTAAAAGGTCGTGAACATTTACACAAAGTCATCTTGAACAAGTTCATCCAAACATACGGGCCCTCGGGGTCACCCCGGTTGTATCCATAGACCGTTAATATTAATATATACATGTATATATGTATACAGTATATAGTATATAGTTGTATCTGATGAGCTACCGGACGGAAAGAGCAGGACCGGAAAAAAGACCAGACTCCAAATTGCTGAAGTTAGCCACGGTAACGATAACTGCTTCCGGTATAACTTCTTCAAAATAAAGTTCACATTCGTCTCATGGCTTTCTGGCATTTTCATACATTCATCCTGATAAAGTTCCCTGTACCTATACCTAGAGATTGGCATGGTGTTATTTCAGTTAGACTAATAGCTGGTTTCATTTGCATTGAGAGATAATTTTATAGAAAGTTCCCCATGCCGATCTCTATGAATGGTAAAGGGTATGTGACGATAGGGGGGGGACTTGCATCCTGATCCATCAAAATAACTGGCCTTTAATAATAAAAACGTGCCTCTATGGGAATTTAACATAGGGGGGGTGTATATTTATTCCCCCCCCTGTATTTTAAGGAAGAACATTTATTTACAAAACATTATTCATTCATGAAGAAAATCTGTGTTTTTAAAGGTCGTATTTTCTCATTGTTTTGAATTGAGATCAATTTCCAAAAGTAGTTTTTTAATTCAACTTTAGCGGGGGGGTGCGGGGGGGGGGGGGAGACTTTGTCAAGCCACTGTGTCGTATCAAGGGGTTGCATTGGACTGGGTGAGTAGCTACTTAAGAACATTTATCCCCATTGATAAAAATCAAAGCATTCTCGGCAAAATGTCTCCGACTTTAGACGGCTACCGCTTGCTATGGCAACAAGTGACAGCTGCGGCTAGCATAGCTTTAGCTCAACAGTCTGACCAATAATCCTTCATAAAATTACAATTTTGCACAGCTTAATTAAATCAACAATTACCATCAACAACCATACCCATTAGGACCTTAGCCAATGTTAATAAATGTGTTTTTATTTACAGGTTCAAAAAATAAGAGCACAAATCCGCTACAGCGTCGTCATTTATGATGCTAGTAATTTAACAAAGCACCGCAGTAGATTAAGACAGAAGGATCCTTTTAGTTTCTGTATCATCTTAAAATCAGACAAAGAGTCTTTAGATAATCAGTGTTGGGGCAAGTCCAGCCTTCAGCACTGTTGGCTCAGAAAAGACAAGATAGCTTTCTTTTTTAGCATATTTCAGCCACACGGCCGTTCAGAGTTCTTTACATGCAGCAAAACATTAAAGGTGCAGTAGGTAAGACTTATAAAACTAACTTTCTGTCATATTTGCTGAAACTGACCCTAAGTTCCAGTAGAACTACATGAAGCAGGTCATTAAAATAAAACCCGGCTCCTCTGGCGCCCCCTACAGCCGGTAGTGGGATCTAAAGAATCCACCGCTCCCAGTTCAAATGCACCTATCAGGGCTGGGGGGGGGGGGGTCCTGACTGCATGTCAATCACTGCTCATGCACTCACATTCATTCTCCTTCTTTTACAAGACTGTTTGGGCTTCAGCAGGATAGGGGGGGGGGGGGGGGGGGGGGGGGGGGGGGGGGGGGGGGGTGTTCAGATTCTTTGGCTAAATCCTGGATCTTTACAATCCTACCTACAGCACCTTTACATAGCAGTTAAAAACAAAAAAACTATGTAAAATATGAAAATATGACAATAAAATTGACAGTGCAGTCTAAGAAATTAACATTTAACCCTTGTGTTGTCTTCCTGTCTTCAACTCTTATTATTGCTTTTGTCACTTTTTCAACGTTGTGGGTGCTTCTTAGATGTTTTTTTCCAAAGTTATTTGATATTTCTAATGTTGACATTTTCAGCGCTTTTTTCAAACGCCCATTTTTGGTGATAAAAAAACTGAACCGAGGAAAACGTGAGGGTTAATGAAAAGCAATATCAAAAGAAGCAGGTCTGTAACACTTTACTTTGACCCGTGGTTCCCGGGAGAGATTTAGTCCACGCCGCCATCTTTTTCCTAAATTTAACCCTCGTGTTGTCTTCCCAGCAACCTGCAACTTTATGTTTTTCTGAGTCAAAGTTTCTAACGAAAAACCTTCATCATTTAATGTTTTGGTCGTCTTATTCAACATTTGTCACTTTATTTATTTATTTATTTTTTTTTACATTTTTTGTCACTTTTTGGACATTTGACACTTTTTTCTTCAAACGTTATAAAATTAAGTAAAACACCCAAATTCAATGAAAGTAGTGAACTGATGATTTATATTCCTGGTTGAGAGCAGAGTGTAGGGAATCATCCACATCATTTTTTGGACAATTTCTTTAAAAGAAAACTCTAATTTCTGATATAGAAACCTTTTGATAATAACAAATAATAAACAGATAATACCATTTTGGATAATGGGTCAAATGTGACCCGAGGACAACAGGAGGGTTAACTAGTCATCTTGGTGCCTAAATTAAACTGTTGTTACCGCGTAACGTTCACTTTTTATCACCTAAATCTGGTTTTTCCCCAGTGTGGGCAGTCAAGTGTCGCTTCAGATTTCGGTTTTGTGTGAAACTCTTCCCACAGAATGAACAACTAAATGGTTTCTCCCCCGTGTGGACAGTCAAGTGTTGCTTGAGATTTTGCTTTAATGCAAATTTTTTACCACAAACCGAACAACTAAAGGATTTGTCCCCCGTGTGGACGATCAAGTGCTTCTTCAGAGTTTCCTTCTGTGCGAATCCTTTACCACAAACTGAACAACTAAAGGATTTCTCCCCTGTGTGGAGAATCATGTGTTTTCTCAGATTTCCCTTCTGTGCGAATCTTTTACTACAAAATGGGCAGCTGAATGGTTTCTCCCCGGTGTGGGTTCTCATGTGGATCACCAGATTGCCTTTGCTACTGAAGACTAGTTCACACACCGGGCAGGTGAAACGTTTCTCTTCTGAATGAAGTATCATGTGACTTGTTAAGGATGACTTCAGAGGGTATCTTCTACCACAAACTGAGCAACAGAATGGTTTTTCTTCAGTTTGGTCTCCAGGGGGTTTCTGCAGATGTTCCTCGTGGTCAAAGCTTCCTGTACATTCAGAGGAGCTAACTGATGTGTTTCCAGTGTTACATCCAGCATCACTTACAGGTTCTTCATTGTTTTGCAGAGAGTTTAAACCTGACTCCTCCCAGTCTGCACTGTAATCAGTCTCAGATTCAGGAGAGTCTAATGTCTTGTAATAAGTAGCTGGTTCTGGTCCTCCCCAGTCCTCTCCATCAGCTCCTGTTCTCTCTGCCTCTCTGTGAAGGTGTAAGGACTGAGCTTTCTCCTCATCATCTTCTTTCTTCACAGGGACAGAAGTTGACTGGAACTTGATGTCAGCCTCCTCCAGCCCTTGAAGCTGCTCTCCCTCCTGACTGGTCCAGAGTTCCTCCTGCTCCTCTTTAATGTGTGGGGGGTCTGGGTGCTCCTGGTCCAGACTGGAGCTCCAGTCCTGCTGCTCAGGGGGAACCCAATCTTTAACCACCGGCAGCTGCTGGACGTCTGAGGAGAAGAATCAAATACATGCACATGTATTAAAAAAACCTGTAATTTCATGTTTCATCTTTACATAAAATATGGTATTTTTGTTCATGTATGCATTTTACACAGTAGTCCTAGAGATCCAAGTGCCTGAATGTCCCCAGAAACATACAAGGATCCCCTCCTAGTCCATCCCAGGAGGACCACGTGAAGGTCCAGGAATGGTCCAGGTCGGATGAGAACCTGAATAGATTTTGTAGTTTTTCCTGCCATGGCAAAATGTCTGCCGCCACGGTATCAGAAATAGATGTTGTTTGTATATAAAGATGTAGAGATCATAGACATCTCATTTGTCATGCTTCCTTAATATCTGATGACGCATTGGGGTCACTTTGGGATTTAATACAGTACTAAATATATTAACTATTTTACCTTTAAACAGTCACAGGGGACATTTCACGATGTAATAACATGTTCCTGACGAGACTTGCACACTTTCACCGAAGTAACAATATCTATGCAGGACTGGAGTATTTTCACTGTTTTTATTTTAGCACTTTTACTTCAGTAAAGGCTGTGAATACTTCCTCCTCAACTTGTTTCCCAGCAGATTAAATGTATAATAGCCAATGAAGCCGTACCAACCTGCTCTTTGTTTCCGGAGCTGAGGGCTGAAAACAGCGTCCAGCCGTTTCCGGTGTCGCTCGTTCTCCTCTTTTGAACGACAAAGTTCCTCCTCGTACTCTGCTATCGTTCTTTCAAACAGCCCAAATATCTCTTCAGCAGCCGCAGTTAGTCGCTGCTCCACCAGCCCTCTCAGCATCTGGACTTTAGACATTTTTACTAAGATACAGAAACAGACACAGTGCGTTAGAATCCGTTTACTTGCTGCGCTGTGAAGTTACGTTCGGGTCCGTCTACTTCCTGCTAGCAAGCTAACTTCCTAATTCAGGCGGTTTTAAATAAAAGGAAGAGCCCAGCGTCCATTCAGACAGGTCTATCTGAACATTATGTGTCCATTAAACAGACAGCTTGGTCTCTATTCAATAGTCTGTCCTACTAGCGCTCTGTGGCTGAGCTCAGTCTCGGTCTGTTTACAGCTAGCATGCTACGCTATTTTCCGTTAGCATTCTTGGCTAACGGAAAGGCTGAGATAAAACGCCCGGAATATTTACACAAAGTCCAGTTGAACAAGTTAACCCAAACGTACGGGGTCCGGTGCCTCGCCCCGGTTGTATCTGGTGAGCTACGTGACGGAAAGAGCTCGACTCCCGCGGTAAAATCACAACAAGGATCCGGGAAGACGAGTCTTCAAACAGACCCCGTCGTGATCAAGTTAGCCGCGGTAACGACGACTACTTCCGGTGGAATTTCAAAATAAAGCTCATCAAACCTACATCATGTCAATGTTGCATTTCAATGATTTTTCATATGGGTTAGAATCAGTGGTGTAGTCTTATGTATTGTAGTGGGTACAGTTTATTGTAATTATATGAAAAAATAATACATTTATTTAGCCTATGTGCTCAATTTCATCTAAAAAAAGCTTATTTTGGAACCTGCATCAGCTTCAAAGGCAGGGTGGGTACAAAAGCTAGCAAGATATTAACTATACATATATATATTTATATTTATATATTTTGATAACATTTTAATATTATTTTCATTCAAACACGGAACAACTAGTGATGTGCAGACACTGAAAATACTGTAACATCAATCTCTCTTTATTAAAACGAATAGTGCTGTAGAGGGAGCATACAATACTATGACACGTTTACATAACTTAAAAACAGTTTAATCAATGAATAAATGGAATACCCAACAGGCACACTGGCTAGAAATCAAAACAGAGACAAAGAGAAACAGAAGAACGATGATTGCGTAGCTTCCTTTGAGCTGAAAAAGCTTGGGCTCGCGGGCCACATCCGGCCCCGTGGGCAGCCCTATCCGGCCCACGTGAGGTCGATGGGAAGTTGGCAATCAAACAAAAACAAGTGTACATCATGCAAAATAGAACTGCTTTGCTTTTATTTTGAAGGCAACTGTGTTTAGTTTTTTGCAAACTTAAAGAGCTCAGCAGTCCTGTCCACAGTGGGTTCTGGAAGTGAAAATACAATGCAAATTCTCCATTGACTGGTTTTGATTGGAATAGAAGCCCTAAAATTGTAACCGTGGATGGTAGATTTAAAACCAGCGAAGCTATTGTATATGCTCATATAGATGCCAAAAGTTCATGGGGCACCAATCGTGTTTTGAGATAAATGTCTTTTATTCGCAATGTCTTGGATAAGTACTTCCTTACCCACAATGCCACAGTGATGCCTCCAATTGGTGGAACTCATGTCGGTGAGGAGGGGGAGATGTCGGTGCCCGATCTGTGAGCATGCGCAAGATGAGAATCCTGTTTTTCGTGGATTTCCGACACTGCACGAATCCCAATCTGTTCCCATTCAACGGTGTCAAACCGCTGGTTCAGAGTCTGTTTCTGCCTTAAATCTGACCGTTTTTTAGCTGATCATTGTTGAACAAAGTCATGCTTTCAGAACTTCACAATCCTGTTGGAGAAGAAATTGTCTCCGCGAGCATCTCTGCACCTTCATTTACTTCTGCTGTTCTCACCGACACACTTGTGACTTTTGACGTGAGTGAGCTGAGAGAATCTTCTACCACAAACTGAACAGCTAAATGGTTTCTCCCCCGTGTGGATTCTCATGTGTCTCATCAAATTGCTTTTGTTGCTGAAACTTGTTTTACAAACTGAGCAGTTTAACATTTTCCCTTCTGAATGAAGTCTCATGTGATCCCTTAAGGCCTCCTTGAGAGAGAATCCTTTATTACAAATTGAACAACTTATTGGTTTCTTCTTGTTGTGGACGGTCAAGTGTCGTTTCAGATTTTTACTTTGTGAGAATTTTTTATCACAAACAGAGCAATTGAATGATTTCTCCCCGGTGTGGGAAGCCAAGTGTCGATTGAGATAATGCTTTTGTGCAAATTTTCTATCACAAACTGAACAACTAAATAATTTCTCCGTGATGTGGGAAGACGAGTGTCGTGTCAGATGTTGCTTTAGTGCAAATCTTCTATGGCAAACGGAGCAACTAAAGGGTTTCTCTCCCGTGTGGACAGTTAAGTGTTGTTTCAGACTACAAGGGTGTGGAAATCTTTTACCACAAACTGAGCAACTAGATGTTTTCCCTCCCGTTTGGACTCCAGAGGGTTTCTGCAGATGTTCCTCGTGGTCAAAGCTTCCTGCACGTTCAGAGGAGCTAACTGATGTGTTTCCAGTGTTACATCCAGCATCACTTACAGGTTCTTCATTGTTTGGCAGAGGGTTTAAACCTGTCTGAGGTTCCCTAGTCTCCTCAATGTCACCACTGTCATTAGTCTCAGAGGAGCCTGAAGTCTTGTCATGAGTAGCTGGTTGCAAAGAACTATCTGGATCTGTATCTGAGTTCCTGGCGGGTTCTGGTCCTCCACGGTCCTCTCCATCAGCTCCTGTTCTCTCTGCCTCTCTGTTCTCCTCAGGTTGGCTTTCATGAAGCTGTGAGGACTGAGGTTTCTCTTCATGATCTTCTTCTTCTTTCTTCACAGGGATAGAAGTGATCTGGAACTTGATATCAGCCTCCTCTCCCTCCTGACTGGTCCAGAGTTCCTCCTGTTCCTCTTTAATGGGTGGAGGCTTTCTGTCCTCCTGGTCCAGACTGGACCTCCACTCCTGTTGCTCAGCGGGAACCTCTGCTTTAACCCCAGACAGCTGCTGGACTTCTGAAGAGAAGAATCAAATACATGTACATGGAGAAAACTGTTAGAAAACTGTAATTTCGTATTTACATTTTTACATAATCTACGTACATTGTAAATATTGTTATGTTTTATGTTCATTCCTGGGTTATGCATTTATCTAAGGCAAATTAAGATTAACTTTAGGATAAAGATTACTTTATTTGTCCTGAGGGAAATTTGTCTTGGACATCCGGGCTGCAACATTAAAACTACAACTACATTTTTTTAAGGAGATGAGTCCAGGATGATTCGATGGATCCCGGGATACATCTTTTGGTAACTTCACTGTTATGTGACCAAAAATAATGTAACATCACAAGTACACAGCCTATGAAGTAGTTTGACATTAAGCCTAATGCTGGACCGAAGCCCTGGTATGTCAGACTACTGTCTGTTAAACTAGAAAGTCCACGTGTTTTTGGCGTGAGGAGATGATATCTGACAGTTAGTCTCAAAGAATACCTGAACTGTGTGGATATCAAGCTCACGAAAGAAGTGAGCTGGAAAAGACGAGGCAACGACAAAACAACTAACCAAAGACTCTAAACCGTCTGTTGAGACCTAGTCTCGCTTTTGCCAGACCCTCCTTTAAAGTGGTCTAGAGGAAGGTCTGGCTAGTCCACATAGCATTGGGGGACGGGAGGAAGACTTGCTCTGGTTTATTGGCATTTCTTTAAACCAATCACAATGGTCTAAGAACCAGAGTAAAGCTGCGGCGCATCGGCAAAATGGCCTCTGGAAGAAACTAGTTTTGGTGGAACGTGTATGTTTAAAAGTTGTTTTATGTTGATTTCGGGGTTATGCATTTACATAAAGGAAATTAATTTTAACTCTCAGATAAAGATAACTTTATTTGTCCTACAGGAAATTTTCCTTGGACCTACAGGCTGACACATAAAACTACATAAAGTCATAGTTCATAGGTAATTATTACATAAGTCTAAATATATATTTTTTAACATTTAAGTTAACTGCATTAAAGTCCACTGGCTCCAAAAAAAGTCTGATCTATTTCATTTACAACCTTTTCATATTGAGTTTATGATCTCAATCGCTAGTTTCAAGTCTGCACTACAGCAGCATGATGTTCATTTAGTAAATTATGGTCTCATTTATTTTAAAATAGACCATAAGCCGTACATGCTGATGAACAGAAGCTACCGGACGTCTGCCTTTACACACAGGTGAAACCACCCAGAGACCCAGGACATTTAGGAGATGTATGGCTTTCCTAGATACAGTGTATTAACAATACAATATACAATTAGCGGAACTATTGGGTGCAGAGAAGTGTCCAGGACAGAATATATCAAAATAATAAAGTTCTTCCAAATGTACAGCTTCTCACCTGTGCAAGTTTTCAATTTAACCAACAAGCCACTATTTTGTCTCCAATCTTGAACAGTTTTTGCAAGAATATGACTTCTCACCTGTGTGGATTCTCAGTTTTTTCTTCAAACCTGAATTAGACTCTTTCCCACGTGTTACATAAAGCACGCTTACCTGTTTGAGTATTACGGTGAATCTCTGGCACGTTAGTGTTGTTTACGTTGTTACTGTGACGAAAGTTATCCTCCTTTCCCTCCTGATTGGTGCACAGTTTCTCCCGTCCCTCTTTAATCTGTGGAGGCTCTGGGTCCTCTTGGTCCAGACTGGAGGTCCTCTTCTGAATACAGAGCTGCTGGTCAGGGAGAACCTCCTCCTCACAGACATGTTGCTGTCGGAGCTCTGGAGGGACAGACAACAAAAGAAATAGGATGCTAATGTTAATGAAAAACGAACAGAGCATATGTTCTCTTTCAATTGAGAACATGGGCCGGCTAAAAAGTGAAGCCTATGCTAATGCTCATTAAAGCTGCATTTTATCTACTTTTCTGCATGGGGCAACTTGACTGGCGCCAAAAATAAGTCTGATCCATAAGAGTATACGATAAAATAACCCTACTTCTCCCTCAATTTACAACCTTTTCATAATGCACTTAAAGCCTCAATCAGTTTAAATTGAAAAAAGAAGTAGGCCTATGCACTGGGGTGTCCTAGGTGTCCCTCAGGGCTGTACGTCATGGCCAAAATAATAAAACAAATGTTGATGTTACATAGGCTATTTATAACTGCTTTCACATCCATATTGTGCTACAGTGCTCTTATGTTGCAGTTGTATGTTGTACAGCTGCAACACATTTAAATGAAAAAGATCTGAAATAAATAGCCTAGGATATATTTTAAAAAGAAATGTATCTCTGAGAAAGCTTGTTCACTTGTTTTCAACAATAACTGATTAAAAGAGCCAGGGAGAGAGGGGGGTGCAAACGTTCCCATATGTGTCACATATAATAAGACCTTTTACCTGTTTGAGTATCAGGGTGAACCTCTGATATGTTAGTGTTGTCTACGTTGTTACTGTGACTTCTGCTCGTGCGTCGTCTCTTCTTTGGTCCTGGCTCTGCATTTCTAGTTGATCCTGAGTCTCCATGCTGGCCTCCTTTCTGATCTTGGTTCTCAGCTCTATGGAGCTGGGGGTCCCTGTTTGCTTCTGATTCCACAGAGGTTATAACTGGCATGTTGAGCTGCTGTGGGAGCTCTGGAGGGACAGACAACCAAAGAAATAGGACACCACTGGTACTGGAGGGAAAAATCTCCCAAACCAAAAACCTAGTAAACACACAACAGGTTCTGTCAACACCAAAATGTTTAAGGTCAACAACAAGTTGGACATAAGACCTCTAACTGAATAGATATGTATTTATTAAATATAAGGACCAGTTGTTGATGTGTAATAACGGGGGGGGGGGGGGGGGGG
>NC_048414.1:840963-846760 GCF_013103735.1 Etheostoma cragini | reverse complement strand
CTATCTATCTATCTATCTATCTATCTGTCTATCTATCTATCTATCTATCTATCTGTCTATCTATCTATCTATCTATCTCTCTATCTATCTATCTGTCTATCTATCTATATGTCTATCTATCTGTCTATCTCTCTATCTGTCTGTCTATCTATCTATCTATCTATCTATCTATCTATATATCTGTCTGTCTATCTATCTATCTATCTATCTATCTGTCTATCTATATATCTATCTATCTATCTATTTATCTTTCTATCTGTCTGTCTATCTATCTATATATATATATATATCTATCTATCTATCTATCTATCTGTCTATCTATCTATCTATCTATCTATCTATCTATCTATCTATATATATATCTCCCTATCTATCTATCTATCTATCTATCTATCTATCTATCTATCTATCTATCTATCTATCTATCTTTCTATCTATCTATCTATCTCCCTATCTATCTATCTATCTATCTATCTATCTATCTATCTATCTCCCTATCTATCTATCTATCTATCTATCTATCTATCTATCTCTCTATCTATCTATCTTTCTATCTATCTATATATCTCCCTATCTATATATCTCCCTATCTATCTATCTATCTATCTATCTATCTCTCTATCTATATGTCTATCTATCTATACAGTGGGTACGGAACTATACTTATGACCATGTGATATTTCAGTTTTTGTTTTTTAATAAATATGCAAAAATTTCTAAATTTCTGTTTTTTTCTGTCAAGATGGGTTGCTGAGTGTACATTACTGAGAAATAAAATGAACTTTTTAGATTTTTGGAAAAAGGCTGCAATGAAACAAAGAGTGAAAAATTTAAAGGGGTCTGAATACTTTCCGTACCCACTGTATATCTATCTATCTATCTATCTATCTATATATCTCCCTATCTATCTATCTATCTATCTATCTATCTATATATCTCCCTATCTATCTATCTATCTATCTATCTATCTATCTATCTATCTATCTATATATCTCCCTATCTATCTATCTATCTATCTATCTATCTATCTATCTGTCTGTCTGTCTGTCTATCTATCTATCTTTCTCTCTATCTATCTTTTCTATTTATAAAACTATTTACCTCATCTGAACCATTTTGCACTTTAGAATTTTAACCATGCACACACAGGTGACATCGTTTATTCTTTATATTTTTGCATTGATGTCACTAGGAGGCATACCAGTATATATATATATATATATATATATATATATATATATTTTCATATTTGTAAGTGGGATATACTGTTTATAAGTAAGTGTGATTTTCTGGAATCTGGCAATATAATAACCTTTATGGTGAGACACACCACACACCACTAAGCAATGTCTTTGCTGACATAACCAGTTAGAATAGTGAGGATACATTATAATTTTGGAGACCATGTTGAACTTTTGTTGCAATTTCAGAACCGGATTACTGGGGAACCGCTTGTTGTACTGATCCTTGTGTTGAGTGAGGAGGTATCTTACAGAGAGGAATGGGCGTGCAGAGATTTATGCATATTGTAAACATGACAACATTTCATGCAGGCCACATTCTCATTAAGGGCTGAGGCCCCCCTAAAGATCTGATCCCAGACTCCCCCCCTGCTGCTGCTCCATACACCTCAGAGGGGAACGTTGTAATATTTGCTGAACTCCATTTACCTGACAGCTTTAGCTTTATTACTTCCGGCGTGTTTCTGCAGCGGCTCGTTGAGTATCGGACACAATAAAAACTATTGAGGAAATATTTCCCTTTGACATTAGTCCAGTAATAAAAATTCCATTTATAGTAATATCCACCCGTATATTATATTCAGTACATATCTAGCTCTAAATCTTGTTCACAATACTAGTTATCTATATTTTATATTCATAGGACAAATCCATGCGTAAAATTCTGTTTATAATAGTATTCATTTCTATATTTATTCAGTACATAGCCATGTCCTGCACTTATGGAACCAGTGTATATCCTGCACCTGCTGCTATTCATATTCTGGTTAGACCTAAACTGCATTTCGTTGCCTTGTACCTGTGTAATGACAATACAGTTAACTCTAATCTAATCTAATCTAAACTAATTTCATCTAATCGAATCTAAACGAGATCGGCGCAGTCGGCAGCAGAGAAACAAACTACAATGTAAATTAACAGGATCCAGCTTTATGGTGATAAAAGTTCTCGTTTTTTCTGCTGAAGGACTCAGATTAATATTCTAAATGTCTGACAACATTATGGAGAGGATTTCTAAGGAGGTCGACCTTTCTGATAAAGATCCCAAATTGCGTTTGCTAAACCAACCAGACTCCATGTAAATAATCAGTAATTATAACATCATAAAGAAACATCTTTCTGAGCTCTGAGTCTGCGCAGAGGTTAAAAATTTCCTTTTTTGCTCACCAGCCAGACGGCTGGTAGATGTTTAACATTTGACCAGCCACTCATTATATTTCCATTGTTTCTTTTGGCCGGCGAGTGAAGCAAATCTACCACTCATTTCCATATTTCAGCAGCATTTGGCTGGCATTGGCACGATAACTCTCATGTTTTATTCTCTCAGTTTGAGCTGTTGAACTCAGGGAAGAGGGACAGGGCTCTTCTGTGTGAATACAACAGGTCTAAGCATCATCTGTCCCTATCGCAGTAAAGCTCATTAATGAGCAGAGATGACTCTATGACTATGAGTGTTTTTAATGTAGAACTGTGACTGCAATGGATGAATGAAATTGGTTTTGTTTTAAAGTATGACTTCCATCTTATTTAGTGTAGGAAATCCTAAATCTGCAATTTGTACAGGTCCTCGACCAGCTCATATATTCACTGTGCACTTGTCTTTTAATTGTCTGTAACCCCGTGCGTGTCGTTGTGTCTGTAACTCTTGCAGCTAAGTAAGTTGCTCAGTGTCCAAAGCAAACTTCTCCTTATGGAGACTAATAAAAGGACTTCATCGACTTTGATTATGAACCCTGACTACCGGCTCCGTTTGGTCAGTGTTTTCTTTCTTTCATTATAATGTCGGGTCTGTCAGTCACAGTGGACACCGGGGACATCTGATGGCAGTGTAACCGGAGGGTGAACGGAGAGAAGAAGTAAAGGTACCAACCTGCTCTGTGCAGCCGGAGCTGAGGGCTGAAAACAGCGTCCAGTCGTTTCCGGTGTCGCTCGTTCTCCTCTTTTGAACGACAAAGTTCCTCCTCGTACTCTGCTATCGTTCTTTCAAACAGCCCAAATATCTCTTCAGCAGCCGCAGTTAGTCGCTGCTCCACCAACGCTCTCAGCATCTGGACTTTACACATTTTCACACGATGACAGAAACTTTTCCTCCGAACAAACTCCGTCAAAAACGCTGTTTGTTTTCCTTCAAACTGTGTTGCTAAGCAGCTAGCATGCTAAGCTAGCGCCATTAGCTTTGTAGCTTCCGGGAGATGAGTCAGAGGTAAAACATTCAGAAAGAAGGTGAGCAGCACAGAGTCCACCAGACAGGTTTATCCGGGGCTCTGGTGGACCAGTCCTGTTCTCACCACATCAAAGCGACTCCACTGTTTCTACCGAGGGGACACACGCCTATCCTCTATAGCCCCTATGCCGCCATTTTAATGCTACGAAGCCCTCCCCCGCCGTTAGCATCCCATTGACTCCCATTCATTTTACCGCCCCTTTGACAATGGATAACTTTACATCTGATGCGTTCAAAGACTCGATTTGTTCGTTGTTTATTTCTAAATAAACACAACAATGTATAAAAGGCTCCGTTGCCTCGTGGCTCACGTTATGGCTCCGTAGCAGAGGTTTTATATAATAGGCTAACGATTGTGTAATAACCACATGACTTTGGTGTCACACGGTAGAGGAAATACCGTATTGTCAGGAGAAGCTCGCAGACAGTTTGGGCTTACATCAGCTGTATCGGTAACTAACTAACGTTAACTAGCATGTTAGTTAGCATTAATTAGCCCGTGCCTATGTTAATGTTAACAAAGTGTAACATTGTAATTTCCCCTTAGGGGACTAATAAAGGATCCATAATTATTATTATTATTAATATTATTATTACCTGTTGTGATTAATTAAGCTCTGTTTTGCTTATTCCAGCGGTCTTCCTTTGTGTTCCAGCTGCAGAGTTGTTTTCAGACGGTTTAAATAAACCTAATAACCAACACATTAAACAGGATAATGACAGAAATAAGAATGACAACATGAACATTTGAACGATTGATTGACATTTGCAGTATTTAAAACAGGCATCGATATAACCACCTACAGTGTCGGTTTACAACAGGGATCACGTGTGTTGATCTGTTTTGTTTTTTGTTTTTTTATTGCAAAAAAAGGAAATGTAACACAAATGACATACAAAAGTATACAAAAATAACATTTAACATACCTTTAGCCAGGGGAAGCTTAACGGCCGTTACAGAGACCAGGAGGACCATATTTTAACAGTTTTAACGGCCTTCTCGTTGTTGGAGCCCAAAATCAGATTTATATAGAGGACAACTTCATGGAGATAAAGTGTAAAATTAGTTTTTTTTTAGTGCTGGATTTACATTTCTGAATGTAAAACCTATTAGTACATTTGTAATAAAATACATCTTTTCTTTACTTTGAATTCTATAAAAGCAAAATACAACAATCTCCCCCAATAAAGTAAAGTCTTTAAAGATCTGGTCACCGATGAATCTGCTGAGGTTTTGCCCAAATCTTCTGGTGTAAAACAGTTTCTGGGTGATCTTAAAAGAAAGAACAGTGCATCTATGGAAATGCCCCCCCACCTGAAAGATTTGCTCACCCCTCTCACTCCAACCATCCCCACTCCCCAGAACTAAGCTCTGCACCATGGGCAAGCAAAAGCAACACATTTGATGCTTCTTTTTTTTTCACGTTTTTTTAAACATTTTCAACACTACATAACAATAAAATATTAACTTTAGTTTTACAGTTATTTTTGGAATTCATAGTCAGTAAACCTCATTTATAGGAAATTATACCTACTGTTTGGGGTAATAATAGAATAAAAGTCACATGAAACATTAAAGAAATTAACAACCATTTAAAGAAAGGCAAGACCGACAAACAATGTTTTTTCCTGGTTAGTTGGGTCCTGAACGGCCGCGCCTATCTGCCTCAAGCACTAGTTAACTCTAAAACCAGTAAAACCAGTAAAGCCGGCTCTGAAGTAGCACGGTTGCTAGGCGTGGCGTGCTGAGACAACAGAGAGGGTATTAGTCTCTGCAGGCTAAACGTTAACCGCCCCTTAAATACATTTCAGTTAACCCTTGTCATCAATAGGAAATCATACCTAATGTTTGAGTTAGAAAAGCAGAAATTAGGAATTATTGAGACTAAAATTAAAGGAATGGATGTTGATGATAATCACAGACTGGAATATGTCAACTTTTACTCAATACTATTTCAAAAACACTTCCATGTGTTTTACAATGCTATAAAATTGAATAAGACGCCCCAAAATTAATGAAAGTAGAGATTTGTACTTGGCAAAGAGCGTTGGGTGGAATCAATCATGTTATTTTGGGGAATTAAAAAGAACATTGATATAGGACAACATGAGGACAACATGAGGACAACAACATGAGGACAACATGGGGACAACATGAGGACAACATGAGGACAACATGAGGACAACATGAAGACAACGTGAAGACAACATGAGGACAACATGAAGACAACATGAGGACAACATGAAGACAACGTGAAGACAACATGAGGGCAACATGAGGACAACATGAGGACAACATGAAGACAACATGAGGGCAACATGAGGACAACAT
>NC_048414.1:838403-840863 GCF_013103735.1 Etheostoma cragini | reverse complement strand
ATGAAGACAACATGAGGACAACATGAAGACAACATGAGGACAACATGAAGACAACATGAAGACAACATGAGGACAACAAGAGGGTTAAAAGAGAGAGATTTTCACTGTGTGGTTTTAGTACTTTTAACAAAGTAAAGGTACCAAAAGTTCTCAGAGCAAGACTTGTAACAAATTAAAAAAATAATGATGCTACTTAACGTAATTCTTGTAGTTCATTTTTTTTATAAGCGTAAGAACTTTTCTTTTGAAGGTTAGCCACCAAGTTGCAGCAGAAACTGATGTCACTCTGAGACAATTGGCATCTAGTGTTTTAAGGCAATTTGGTTGAAAGAAATCCATATTTCTGATATAAAACACTTTGAAACAGATACACACATACATGGGTTAAAATGAGATGCCGAGGGGGGGGCGTGTCCTGTCCCATACAACGTTAGTCGCACTTCTCACCGTTCTTTTGTGAATGTGTTCAATAAGGGGGATTGTGTTATCTTAAGTAACTTACTGGCAGTTGCAACTGTTTTTCTGTGACTCAGAGGCATTCCCGAACCATCAGGTAACACAACAACTTTAAACACTTTCAATAAAAAAAGAGTATAAAACATTTGGAGCATCTTGTTATTTACATTAAAATCAAGCAGTTTCTTTAAAAATTACATTCTTTGCAGTTCAAATACAAATATAAACGATCTAGTACTGTTTTCAGCTAATTTAATGGTGTAAAACTTAAGTGTAAGTTCTTACTTCTCACCTTTTCTAACGCTATATTGTTTTAACCGTTTACTTTAGCTTCACAAGAGCCGGCTAAAGTACGCTGTCCCCGGTGAATCAGCTGTGCGCTGTCCTTGGCCGGAGCAGGACTCCCCTACCTCCTCGCTGTAAACACTGGGCGCTGCTGGTTTTTCGGGGGTTTTTGCTCCCATCGAGGTAGTGTTGACAAACTGACCGAAGACCCGGTTAATTAACCCGAGTCGTGTCACTGAACCGGGGTAATCGAGTGTCAATGAACCGACTCACTCCTGTTGTTTTTACTTCATTAGGAGTGGTGTTAGAATCAATCAGGAAATGGACTACATCGAGTGGCATGATTGGACTTAGAGTTGTTGAAGAGTTATAGATTGGAGACCGCGCACCATGATACTGAACCAGAACCGTGTAACCGCTCAAGTCTAATGTAATCAAGCGTGGTCTTGGTTGGTTGTGGCGCCACAATTAATCAAATTTTGACCACGAATCACAAATTTGTGTGATTGATCAACATTTCAAATGCGTCATTGTGTTATATATATTGCATTCATCTATTGTAAACGTGCTGTATTTATATAGCGCTTTTCTAGTCTTAACGACTAATCAAAGCGCTTTTACATCATACAGGATAAGGTGCCACCTGCTTATCAGATAAACATGCTCAGGGTTCAATGCCTTGCCCACGGACACTTTGACATGGGACGGCAGGGCCCGGGATTGAACCACCAACCTTCCAATTGGCAGGCAACCGCGATGCCGCTGAGCCACAGCCGCCCCGCATTGTCTCAATCAGGGTTTTACTGCAGGCTTATGGCCAGCTCTGTGTGTTGCTATGGTTGGAGTATAGATATCAAACAAATCAAAATCAAAGACTTGGATATCAACAGGCTTTTGGATATGTGCACACATTGCTATGCCAACCTTTTTAAGAAGCTGGTTGAAGGAATGAACGAGGGACGCTGTGTTCACACAGTCCTCCGCCGCTGGGAAACATTGAAATGTTTTGCACCGCTACATGTAAACGGAAACATCAGTGGAATATTCACTTTCATTAGCCCCGTAAACAGCTCAGTCGGAATCTTGTCTTTTTTGGTATTAGGGGAAAAACCAGAACATTATGTGCAGGTAAACATACTGATTGACATTGTGGGACATTGTGAGACATTGTGGGACATTGTGAGACATTGTGAGACATTGTGGGACATTGGGGTTCAGCGTTCTCAACCTGGCAACCCTGTGACCTTTGAGTCTGGGGAGGAGGAGCCGGCTCTCTCCAGTATTCTGTATTTGGACTGCAGTATTACATATTGCACCTTTAACAAATCATCATTTCTCCCCATTGTGGATGCGCAAGTGTTTTTTCCAACTTTGCTTTAGTCTAAATCTTTTACTACAAACTGAACATCTAAATGGTTTTTCCCCTGCGTGGATTGACAAATGCGTGTTCAGATGTTGCTTTTGTGCAAATCTTTTATCACATACTGAACAACCAAACAATTTCTCCCCAGTGTGGGAGGTTAAGTGTCGTTTCAGATGTTGCTTTAGTGCAAAACTTTTACTACAAACTGAACAACTAAATGGTTTCTCTTCCGTGTGGAAAGTCAAGTGTTGTTTCAAATGTTGCTTTTGTGTGAATCTTTTACTACAAACTGAACAACTAAATGGTTTCTCCCCCTTGTGGACAGCCAAGTGTGGTTTCAGATGTTGCTTTTGTGT
>NC_048414.1:828391-838303 GCF_013103735.1 Etheostoma cragini | reverse complement strand
TTCTCTCTGCCTCTCTGTTCTCCTCAGTTTGGCTTTCATGAAGCTGTGAGGACTGAGCTTTCTCCTCATCATCTTCTTCTTTCTTCACAGGGACAGAAGTGAACGGGAACTTGATATCAGCGTCCTCCAGCCCTTGAATCTGCTGTCCCTCTTGTTCCTCTTTAATGTGTGGGGGGTCTGGGTGCTCCTGGTCCAGACTGGAGCTCCAGTCCTGCTGCTCAGGAGGAACCTCTGCTTTAACCACCGACAGCTCCTGGACGTCTGAGGAGAAGAATCAAATACACGCACACGGAAAAAACTGTTAGAAAACTGTAATTTCAAAATGACAAGATCTTTTAAAAACTATTTGTGGTACGTTTTATGTATTAATTATGTTTAATGTTAATTTCTGGGTTATGCATTTACCTAAGGGAAATTAATTTTAACTTTAAGATAAAGATTACTTTATTTGTTACAGACATACAGGCTGCAACATAAAACTACATACAGTCATAGTTAGGCCTGTAGCAAGTATTACATGAGTCTAACCATAATGTTTTTTAATGTTTAGGTTAACTGCATTGAAGTAATCCACTGGCTCTTAAAATAAGTATAAGTATGCGTATGAGTATAAGCAAAAGAATGAGTATAACAGAAAATTAACTACTACTACTTACTTAATTTAAAACCTTTTCATAATGAGTTTATGGTCTCAATCGCTAGTTGCAGGTCTTATTCAATACAGCGGCCTGATGTTCATTTAGTAAATTATGGTCCCATTTACTTTAAAATAGGCCGGTAGCTACCAGATGTCTGCGATTAAACACAGGCGAAACAAACCAGAGACCTAGGGCACTTACGGTGAATCTCTGACATGTTAGTGTTGTTTACGTTGTTACTGTGACAAAAGGTATCGGTCTCCTGCTTCAGTACAAGCCGTTTCCCCCACTGATTGGTGCACAGTTGCTCCTGTTCCTCTTTAATCTGTGGAGGATCTTGGTCCTTTTGGTCCAGACTGGAGTTCCTTTCCTGAATACAGAGCTGCTGGTCAGAGAGAACCTCCTCCTCCTTACAGACATGTTGCTGTGGGAGCACTGAGGGACAGACAACAAAAGAAATAGGATACCACTGTTATATTGTAAACCACTTTTTCTTGAGAACATAGAAGGTATAAAATAATGAATATTGCTTCAAGGGGCTGAAAAGTGAAGCCAATGCTGAAGCTCATTGAAGCTGCATTCGATCTAAATTTTCAGCAAGAAGCAACTCCACTGGCTCCAAAAATAAGTCTGAACTACAGTGGCGTTTTTTTAAATTCTTCTATGTGATGGTCAGAATAATCAAACTATCAATATTTGTGATCTGAAAAAACAGCGTTGTTAGAATGGAAATTGGTCTCGCTGTTGTCAACGTGTTCATTCTTCATATCAAACTTTTGTTTCTTTCTTTTCAAGCCAGCTGAGGACTGAGCCTTCAAAATCATGGAGTTCTGTTTTTTGGAGGAAGCATGGCCTTTTACAAGAGCTGTCGGCCATCTTCTACCCTTCTGCCATCATCCTGCCTCCTCCACTCGCAGGCGCTTTTGCACACAGACACCTCGAGACACAAGAACTGCTTCATTCCCACTGCCGTCACTCTCCTGGACTGCTAAGTGGCCATTGGCCATTCACCTACACAATAAATACTGTATTATCCAGACTATAAGTCACATTGTTTTTAACAGTTTGGCTGGTCCTGTGACTTATAGTCCAATGCGACAGATATATGAAAATATATATAAATTAACATGTTTTTAAATGTTAATTCATAATAAAAACATGACCGTCTACAGCCATGAGAGGGCGCTCTAGGCTGGTGACAACTATATGCTGCACATAAAGACAACTTAGAAAGGCTAAATCTCATTTCTCTGTCTTAACCAAGTAGTGTCCCATTTCATAGGGCTACAGTTCCAGCCCTAGCCCTTACTGCTTGGTTTCAAGGGCCAAGGGCTAGTGGTAAGGGGTAGGGGTAAGATGGAGAAATGGGATTCAGCCAAAGACTGAACACAAAATGCCCCCAAAAACAAAATCTTTGCCTGCAGATCACAAACTGCAGGTACGGGGAACGTTAGGGGAACATTCTCTAAAGGTTGCAACGTTAGGATAACGTTAGGGGAACGTTTTCTAAAGGTTGCAACGTTAGGATAACGTGAGGGGAACGTTCTCCAAAGGTTGCAACGTTAGGATAAGGTTCTCTAAAGGTTGCAATGTTAGAATAACGTTCTCTAAAGGTTGCAACGTTAGGTTAACGTTCTCTAAAGGTTGCAACGTTAGGACAAGGTTCTCTAAAGGTTGCAACGTTAGGATAAGGTTCTCTAAAGGTTGCAACGTTAGGTTAACATTACGGGAACCTTCTCTAAAGGTTGCAACGTTAGGATAACGTTAGGGGAACGTTTTCTAAAGGTTGCAACATTAAGATAACGTTAGGGGAGTGTTCTCTAAAGGTTGCACCGTTAGGATAAGGTTCTCTAAAGGTTGCAATGTTAGAATAACGTTCTCTAAAGGTTGCAACGTTAGGATAAGGTTCTCTAAAGGTTGCAACGTTACGTTGAGGTTCTCTAAAGGTTGCAATGTTAGGATAAGGTTAGGATAACGTTAAGGGAACATCCATGTACTCTCCATGTATGCCACCGTCCCGGATGAGGCCGGTGATCGTTGTGTCGTCAGCGAACTTCAGGGGTTTAACAGATGGGTCTCCTTAGGTGCAGTCATTGGTGAAGAGGGAGAAAAGCAGTGGGGAGAGCACACACCCCTGGGGGGCGCCAGTGCTGATAGTCCGTGTGCTGGATGTGATGTTCCCGTACAGGTTGGGGAAGGTGACTGACTGAAGTGTGAGTTGGTGTGGGGGAGGGGTGTGACTGTGGTCTTTTCAAACCTACAGTAAAAGCTATTTAGCTCGTCAGCCAGTCGTTGAGGACCAGCAGTGTTGGGGGATGGTCTCCTGTAGTTAGTGAGAGTCTCCAGGCCTCTCCACACTGACCGAGTATCGCTGTTTGAAAAGCTGTTTTTCAGCTTTTTAGCATAACTCCTCTTAGCTGCTTTGATCTCTTTGGTCAGTGTGTTCCTGGCCTGGTTATACAGGACTCTGTCCCACCCTCTGAAGGCCTCCTCTTTTGACTGACGGAGCTGCCTAAGTCTTAGTAAAACTGTAATTTCCCATTTTTTGGGATCAATAAATATCTATCTATCTCTCTATCTATCCATCTTGCTGTGAGCCAGGGTTTTTGGTTGCTGTATGTGCAGAAGGTTTTAGTCGGCACACACATGTCCTCACTAAAGCTGATGTAAGATGTCACAGTGTCAGTCAGTCCGTCCAGATCAGTGGCTGCAGACTCAAAAACACTCTATTCAGTCCAGTCAAAGCTGGCCTGTAAATCCAGCTTTGACTCGTTGGTCCATCTTTTCACCGTCTTTACAAGAGGTTTAACAGATTTTAGTTTCTTCCTGTATGTCGGGAAAAGATGAACCAGGCAGTGATCAGAAAGTCCCAAGGCTGCACGTGGGAAAGAGGGACAGGATTCCTTTAATGTAGTATAGCAGTGGTCCAGTATATTAATATATATGGTTAATATGCTGTCTATACTTATACAAGTATACGAGTTACGAGTTCGTGGCTGAGGTTTGCTCTGTTGAAGTCCGCAAGAACAATGAGCAGGGAGTCAGGATGTTTTTTCTCCACGTTACTTATCCGGTGGTCCAGGTGCAGTAACGCCTCACTAACACAGGCCTGAGGTGGGATGTAGACCTGGTGGTCCAGGTGCAGTAACGCCTCACTAACACAGGCCTGAGGTGGGATGTGCAGGTGCAGTAACCGATCATAATGACTTAGCCGTCTCTCTGTGAGTACGTCCATCGCCCCCCCCCCATCAAAACAAATGCTTGTGTCAATTGAAGCTGTGCGTCCTTAAATTGTTCCCTAAAAACATTTGTTAGTGTCTGTAGTGTGAGATCTGATTGAGGAAGAGAACATGTTGTTGCTCTGTAGTAATGAGAGAGAAGGAACTGGAAAGTAGGCCGAGCAATGCAGACCAGTTTTTGCCAGAGGATCCAGGACTACGGCCGAATAAATTAATTAATGATCAGAGACACCATAGTAAAGAAGTCTAATGTTGAGAAAGGAGGTTTAAAATGTGCATACTCCCATTACCTAGTATTAGTTAATAGTTATTACCCTATAATCATCTAGGCCTATAGATTTGTGTACAGAGGACCAGGTATTTGTTTTTGTTTTTTGGGAGGGGGGGTGTTTGAGGAACATGGGGGCCCATCAGGACTAGGACCCAGGATCTTGTGCTACGCCCCTGGATGTGACTGCTTCTTCTATAAAATAAAATACATATAGGTTGCCTTGTCGGGCTATAAGCGAATGGTACATTGGCACAGTTGGTAATTATATTATATATTATAGTTATAAAACTATTTACCTCATCCCCCAAATGGTGCTTGTGTCAATTTAAGCTGTGCATCCTTTAATTTTTCCCTTCCAAAAATAAAAATGCAGTTAGTGTCTGTAGTGGTCCTAGTAAACCAGTTAGTCTGGAGCCCTGAACTGGCTTTGGCTGACCTGTCTACACATTAGCATTATGGAGGCTAATTAACTTGGTTTATAACATGATTTGATGAACCAGAATGACAGGGGTCCTGGAAGTCGGCCCATCCCGGTGTTCCGGTTTAACGAGAGTCCATGTTAACTGGCGACCGTCAGCCAAAAGCGTCTGTTGTTGTCGTAGTGACGACAGATGTTGAAAACGGGAAGAGAATACGTAGCTGTCCGCGTGGATGCCTTTTTGTTAAGTTGTCATTAAAATGTAAAACATAACGACGTGTACATTATCTCTCTGATTTGTCTTTGGAGTCTAGTCTGAAGAAACTTGTCCGTCGCGTTTGGAACGTGACTTGCTGTTAAGGAAAACAGGAACACAGCGTTGCTCTTCCTGTTAATGTCTAGAATACGTTTTATTAAATACACCTTTTCGTCTTCAGAGCCTGTTTGAGTAAACACATGTCACGTAGAAAAGTATTTAGCCCTTTTAAAAGTAGAAAAAATGAATAATGAGTCACAACTTGGATTCGAACTCGTAGCTGCCGTTGTGAGAAAATTTATAAGACCCACGGGCCCAACGCAACGCGCCATAGCATCGTATCTGGAACTGTTGAGCATGGTTTCATATCAACTCAAACGTCACACAGCGTCTCTGAAAATGAAGAGGCAGCCAGATCAACTGGTGACCACACCACACTGCGTGCAAATAACTCACACGTTTTCTTGCTCAGAAATTGTCTTTATGTTGTTTGATTCCCACAAAATACACGCCTTGTATGTTTGTCAATTGTAGGCACGTTCAAATCCACCTGAAACTCAAATGTCCATCTCTGACAAAACAAATAATAAATAAACATGATTTCACATACACGTGTGTGCAGGATGAATAGTACAGTACAGATGCAGAACAGTTAGCATGGACAGCCCTCGGACAGGAGCGCAGGCAGCCATACTTTTAAGTCAGTAAGTGAGATAAGGATTATGAATTTCGAAGTTTGTTTTTGTAGTTCATTTCAGTCATTTGCAGCTGAGAACTGGAAGGAGTGGTGACCAAAGGAGGTGTTAGCCTATTACCTCAAGGTTGAAGCTACTAACACAAACAGCCTATATCATTTATATTAATGTTAGTAGCTTAAGGCTACAGCGGTCACAACTGGATCTGACTGCCTCCTGTTTTAAAGATATAATGTATGAGATAGCTGAGACTTATTATTTGTTTTGTCAGAGATGGACATTTGAGTTTCAGGTGGATTTGAACGTGCCTACAATTGACAAACATACAAGGCGTGTATTTTGTGGGAATCAAACAACATAAAGACAATTTCTGAGCAAGAAAACGTGTGAGTTATTTGCACACAGTGTGGTGTGGTCACCAGTTGATCTGGCTGCCTCTTCATTTTCAGAGACGCTGTGTGACGTTTGAGTTGATATGAAACCATGCTCAATAGTTCCAGATACGATGCTATGGCGCGTTGCGTTGGGCCCGTGCGTCTTATCTATTTTCTCACAACGGCAGCTACGAGTTCGAATCCAAGTTGTGACTCATTAATCATTTCTTTTCTACTTTTAAAAGTGCTAAATACTTTTCTACGTGACATGTGTTTACTCAAACAGGCTCTGAAGACGAAAAGGTGTATTTAATAAAACGTATTCTAGACATTAACAGGAAGAGCAACGCTGTGTTCCTGTTTTCCTTAACAGCAAGTCACGTTCCAAACGCGACGGACAAGTTTCCTCAGACTAGACTCCAAAGACAAATCAGAGAGATAATGTACACGTCGTTATGTTTTACATTTTAATGACAACTTAACAAAAAGGCATCCACGCGGACAGCTACGTATTCTCTTCCCGTTTTCAACAGCTGTCGTAACTACGACAACAACAGACGCTTTTGGCTGACGGTCGCCAGTTAACATGGACTCTCGTTAAACCGGAACACCGGGATGGGCCGACTTCCAGGACCCCTGTCATTCTGGTTCATCAAACCATGTTATAAACCAAGTTAATTAGCCTCCATAATGCTAATGTGCAGACAGGTCAGCCAAAGCCAGTTCAGGGCTCCAGACTAACTGGTTTACTAGGACCACTACAGACACTATAACATAATCAGCTGTGCCAATGTGCCATTTGCTTATAGCCAGACAATGCAACGTATATGTATTTTATTTTTATATAATTATCAGTCACATCTAGGCTCGTACTGGGCCCTGGTCCTGATGGGCTCCCATGTTCTTTTGCATGTTCAATTGTTTAAAATTAGGTTCTGGTTTTGTATGGCATCTAAATTGTTAGAGTAGTTTATTTAGTCTTCACCTCAGATTACATGTATAACCAAGTTATCATTTGATAGTGCATGTTCTGCTCTTTTAATGGGTTGTCAGTAGGTTTTTAACATCCTGGAGATATTCAAGCAGTTTAGCACCATGGATCTAGTTTTCTAGTTTGTGCTCACCTTTCTTTGAAAAGAAGTTACCAGGGCTCGGTTTACACCTATCTCCATATCTAGCCACTGAGGGTCCATGTGCAGGCTGGGGGAACTCATATTCATGTTAAAAACCTCATAAAGTGAAATCTTCATGCCATGGGACCTTTAATGAGCTTCAGCATTGGCTCCACTCCACTGACCCGGATGCTCTGTCCATTATTTTTTACAGTCTATGGTCTCAGGAGAAAGACAGCAAGTGTTCTGGTCTTTTCTCCAGTAACAGTGGTGTCCTATTTCTTTTGTTGTCTGTCCCTCCAGAGTTCCCACAGCAACATGTCTGTAAGGAGGAGGAGGTTCTCTCTGACCAGCAGCTCTGTACTCAGGTGAGGAACTCCAGTCTGGACCGAGAGGACCCAGAGCCTCCACAGATTAAAGAGGAACTGTGCACCAGTCAGGAGGGAGAGCAGCTCGTCCTGAAGCAGGAGACTGATACCTTTATGTTGACTTCTACTTATGAGGAAAGGGACCACAGTGAAGGTCAGACTCTGAACTTAAACCCTGATGATGACACTCTAAATGCAGCAGAGATAGAGTCTTTAGCCAACATGCCAGTTATAACCTCTGTGGATTCAGAAGCAAACAGGGACCCCCAGCTCCATAGAGCTGAGAACCAAGATCAGAAAGGAGGCCAGCATGGAGACTCAGGATCAACTAAAAATGCAGAGCCAGGACCAAAGAAGAGACGACGCACGAGCAGAAGTCACAGTAACAACGTAGACAACACTAACATATCAGAGACAGGAAAAGGTGGAAAGTAGGGCTGCACGATTATGGCCAAAATGATAATCACGATTTTTACAGAATTTACAGAATTAAAATTCGATTAATTGTGCAGCCCTAGTAAAAACTCTTTCGTATGTGACACGTGGGGAAGTGTAATTCAGAATTTTGGAGACACACAAATAGCCTTATTATTGCAAAACATATGAAAAAGATTCAGACTGTTCAGCATTACTAAAGCATGTGAGAATCCACATAGGTGAGAAGCCTTATTCTTGTAAAACATGTAGAAAAGACTTTGGACGTAAAGATAACTTTAAAATCCACATGAGAACCATCATTTATACAAAGTAGTGGCTTGTTGGTCCACATGAGGAGAGCTCAGACGGATGAGAAGCCGGACGTTTGCAAGACCTGCAGGAACAGATTCTGTCGTGATTCAGGTCTAATGCAGCATATGAGAAGCCACAGAGGATAGACTGTGAACAGTGGCCGCTGCAGTCTTGTTGTTGTTTTTGTCAGGCTGTTTTAGAGAATGTAATCAGCTTTGGAATGACTGCATGGTTAGGGAACCTTTCTGTATCATCGACATTTACGGGCATTTATTGGTCTTATGATGCCTTCCTCGATGTCATCAAACATGCCGTGAGAACTCATTGGCCGCGTTAACTCCAGCGGAGTGAAAAACAGGCGACAAACGTCTCTCCAGCGTGTCCATCGAACTTACGAATGTAAAGCCATTACAAAACAACTCAACGAGTCGCAGCTAGCTCTGCATGCACTGCATGCTCCAATGCTGGTGCCATGCAAATAAATGTCTGGAACAATCAAAAACTCTGCACAATAGTTCCGCTGTATAAGCTCACCTAAACAGGTCAGCCCGCAAACACTTACTTCAAAACAAAAGAAAAATGCAGAGAAAAACTAAATATATTACGCTGCATTCAAACATAATTCCTTATTAAATTAAACTATTCTTTTAATGAACTCAAATTATTTAACTGTCTCTGCTGGCAGCTACACTGTTAAAACATTAGTTTGGAGACACTACTTGAATTAAATCTTTAAATTAATAGATATTTTTTGTCTGTGTTGTAGTTTATAAACATCTAAGCACCGCCGCAATCTTATTTCTCCCGGTTGGAGGACGGCTCGTTTGGACAAAGAATGAGTTTGTAGCTCATTGTTAACCTTACTACGTTAGGAAAGATGCCTCATTTGTGATTTAATATCATTTTGATATAGAGTAATTGATCCCAGAAGTTTGAATCTGTGAATGTCTTTCCTATTTTGCACATGTTTATAAAACCGTGAGCACGGTTTATTATGTATTTTTTATTTATTTTATTTTTACTCAGCTGACCCCAGGGGGGCGCTGTATGTTTCTGTGATAAAGAGCCCAACTGCCTCACATTCATTCAACCATAATGTCGTCAAATGTACATGTGTGAATATTTGTAAAAACTGCTTGTACTTTTGGAAAAGTAATAGCAAATTGCAACAATTTGGTCGTATTTTGGAGCTCTGTAAAGAGATCATGTCAACAGGAAATTACAGTTTTTTACCAGTTTTCTTCATGTGCGTGTATTTCCTTAATCTCCTCAGACGTCCAACAGCTGTCGGTGGTTAAAGCAGAGGTTCCCCCTGAGCAGCAGGACTGGAGCTCCAGTCCGGACCAGGAGCACCCAGACCCCCCACACATTAAAGAGGAGCAGGAGAGAGAGCAGATTCAATTCAATTCAATTCAATTCAATTTTATTTATAGTATCAATTCATAACAAGAGTTATCTCAAGACACTTTACAGATAGACCACACTCCATAATTTACAAGGACCCAACAGTTCTAGTAGTCTCCTCCAGAGCAAGCAACAGTGCAACAGTGGCGAGGAAAAACTTCCTTTAAGGCAGAAACCTCGGTCAGACCCAGGCTCTTGGTAGGCGGTGTCTGACGACCGGTTGGGGTTAGAATGAAGAGTGGAAATAACAAAAATAGAAAGAAATAGTAGTTGGTAGCAGTTATTTGTAGTAGTTCACGGCATGGCAGGACGCTGTGCAGCATTACAAGGCAGCAGGACGTAGCAGGGCACTGCAGTGTAGCAGTAGAACATGGCATCACAGAACGTGGAGCGGGACCAAGGCGACAG
>NC_048414.1:820484-828291 GCF_013103735.1 Etheostoma cragini | reverse complement strand
ACACAAAAGCAACATCTGAAACCACACTTGGCTGTCCACAAGGGGGAGAAACCATTTAGTTGTTCAGTTTGTAGTAAACGTTTTACACAAAAGCAAACTCTGAGACAACATTTGACTGTCCACACGGGCGAGAAACCATTCAGTTGTTCAGTTTGTAGTAAAAGTTTTGCAGACCGTAGCAATCTGAGACAACACATGGTTGTCCACACAGGAGAGAAACCATTTAGTTGCTCGGCTTGTAGTAAAAGTTTTGCCCTAAAGAAAACTCTGAAACAACACTTGATTGTCCACACGAGTGCTGAATCTGAGATCCCTTAAATTGCGTTTTCACCCCCTTTTGTCCCTTCCTCTCGCCTTAGTCCGTCCCACCGGGGAAGCATGGGAGAGACAGTGGAGACATCCTTTCACCTCAACCATCACATAACTTCGTCAGCTTCTGTGGACGGAGTTAGCGATGGCGTTCAGCTGCACGCCCATAGACAGTTAAAGAAATGGACCAACAGGTCTCGTTGTTCTGGACCGAGACCAGTGGAGTCTACTAGAAGCTCTTTCCCGGTGATGCTAAGCGTTACTGAGCAGCCTCCAACTGGGCTGGAAGACATAGATGTGAGAATCTGGCACGTTCACTCATTTCAGCAAAGATTTCACTTCCAGTTCCTTTGTTTTAGGACGTGAATGCTTTTCTGTGTTGTTGTTGTTTCTGTGTCAAAAGTGCTAAAAAAGGGACAAAAACATTTAAAAAAAAGTTAAAAACATTGGTGAAAAGAGTCAATAAAAGTGTTGATTTATAATTTTGACTGGAAGACACCACGAGGGTTAAGCTGTCCTCAAACTACAGGCTGCAGGTTCAACTCCGCTAGAGGGCGACGTCGCACTTCATTTATCCTCTACAGACCTTCAGTGTTCGTATCCGCTGCTCCAACACAACTCTAACCTTAACCCTCATGTCGTCCTTGGGTCAAATTTGACCCGTTATCACCCGACTGAAAATGTCAACATTAAAAATATCAAAAATCTTTGACAGAAACATAAAACAAGGCACCAGCAACATTGAAAAAGTGGCAATAATGTTGAAAAGAAATGGACCCAAACTATGTTTTTTCAGGGTTGATGGTTTCATTATTTAACCCATGGTTTAACACAAGGGATAAATAAATATATATATGTTTTAAAGATTACTTTTTGGGCTTTCCCGCCTTTAATTTTGGACAGGACAGTTAGGTGAGAGAGGGTGGGGTGATGCAGGAAATGTTCACAGGTTGGATTTGAACCCTGGACCTCTGCGTTGAGGGGTAAACCTCTCAGTACATGTACACCTGCTCCACCGCTGAGCCAACCTGGCCACAGCCTTACGCACCATTATCTGACACTACCAACGCTCTCACATGTGATGGGGTGGTGAGCTTGTCAGAGAACAGCTGATCGTGCTTTTAATCTCAGTATTTGGCGTCAGGAACACCGTCAGCTGTTTTTTGAGGCTTTGATATCAATCAGAAATAAATGACTTCATCTTACACAATAAAGAAAAAAACTTTATTTTGATTTTGTTTGTTTAAAAAGAAAACTAGATTATTTTTGTAACCCTCCTGTTGTCCACGGGTCAAATCTGACCCTTTTAAAAATGTTTATATCTGAAATATGAGTTTCTTTTTAACCAAATTAACACAAAAAAATAGATTCCTTCCAACGCTCTTACAACTGATCACTTTCATTCCTCTGATCTTAACTATCAGTCAAAATAATTCATAATCTCTGCTTTTTTAACTCAAATATTAGGTATAATTCTATATAAATGGGGGGTATTGACCGTGAATTCAAAAAAGTAGTAAAACTAGTAAGGTGGTGGTAGTGAAAACTAAATAAAAGTCTGAAAAAGGGACTAAAATGTCAGATTGTTTTCTGTTTTTGACCCTAGGGACAACACAAGGGTTAGTTTTTTTGAACACTTGTTATATATTTAATGATAAGACAGTTTAAGAAAACCCAAATGCTTCTTATTCCTTTTATTTTCAGATTATTTGACAGTCTTGTGACGGATCAAAAAACCTTCTCAGCAACAGAAAAGAGTAAATAAAGTACATAAAACAACCATTGACACCACCAGTAAAAAAAAACAGAAGGACAACGTCACCCTACAAATTTCAGTCAGGGAATTAGACTAAATCTGACTAAAAATGACTAATGACTATACAAAGAAGGATTAAAGCACACAGGTTAAATTCATACAATTTCTGTTTAAAGTACATTACTTTTGGTAAAACTGACAATTGAAAAAAACAAAACTTATTCCAGGACTTTGAGGGAAGAAGATGCATGCAGCTTGCAAAACAACAAAAATAAATTGGCAACATAAGACATTAAGTTGGCATCAAAGACATATTGGGTGAAGCAGGACTAAGCAACATTTCCAGAATCAAATAAATTATTTGAATTGCAGAAAATCAAACGTAACGTCACATGAAAATAACCCAAAGCAACAATGAGAAAAAAAACAACCTTCATTGAAAGAAAATTACATAACGCATCATTTAATAATACACATAAATCACGACTCACCTGTCTGCACACACACAGCTGAGGGCAGGCTGAAAGAGAGAGCTGACGGCCATGTTGGGACACTCACAGATATGCTGTATGTGGTGTTGGAATATTAATAAATAAAGCCGGTAAAGGCTAAGCCGACAGAGGCCACCGCGGCACCGGTGAAGCAGTCGCCTCGGACCCTGCAGGGCAGCCTTTTTCAACACGTAGAGCAGGAAAGGGGGACCACGTGCAGTTACAGGAACCAGCAACAATCCTCCAACAGATCATGGTGCCGGAGGGGGACCCCTGAGAGGCGACACCGCAGAGAGGTCGACCGCAAGGTGTTGTCAGGTTCAGGACACTTAAACCTACTAAATAATGACGGTCAAAAGCAGCAAAACAAGACTTAGACGGTAGTGAGCAGTTTATAGACTTTTGCCGCAAAAGGGAAGAACAGATAAGAGCAGCCTTCCATCAGCACTGCTCCTAACGATCTTCGAAATCCTCTCTGTAGTTCAGTCTTTTTATTACACACACACAAGGATAAGGAATACAGACATTGGACTGTGGTTATCTATATTATGCTACAAGAATGTCAGTTTCCAAAGGGCAGACAGTTTGAACAATGTGTTCCTTGAGTGCCCTTGAAACTGACACTCTGCCACCTAATCTGTTAACCAGCAGAAAACTGGACAAGACAGTTGTTAAATGCACACATAATAATTAAGCAAGAAAGTCACACTACTTATGAAACTACTTTAAGAAATAGGAAATAAAAGACTTTAGGCGCCCCGGGGAATGACTCGTCCCTTAGGCATCCAAAAGTCAGAAGACGGTCAGATCATCGTTGGCCAGGGGAGCAGAGCATGCCTCATTCAGAACAAGGCAGTCAATCATTGTTATGGCTTGGGTATTTTGTTCCTCCTTTTTTGGTATTTTGGTTCTGTCTTGTCTCTCTATTGTTGGGTTTCTGTAAATGACATCCCAGAGTACAGTCTAGACCTGCTCTTTGAGATAACTGATGTTGTGATTTGGCCCTTTATAAATAAAATTGAATTGAATTGAGTCTCCTTGTGCTTGTTACCTAGTCTCCTCCCTGGTCTTGTGTGGTAGTTTCTGTCTTGGGTTTCCCTTGAGTGTCTGTATGTTCTGTTTCCTGTTTTATTTTGACAGTCTGGTTTTCTGTGCTGTCTTGTCTTTAGTTTAACTTCCTGTGTTGTCCTTCTCCTGTGACTACCTGATGTTTTCCACCTGTTTCCGAGCCCCCTGTCACCTGCCTCTCGTGGTCTCATTACCCAGTGGATTTAGTGTCTCTAGTCAGATTGTTTTGTCTCTTTGCTCGTTCGTTCGCTGCTGCCAGTGTGTTTCCAGTCTCTTCATCCCCAAGGTATCTGTGCTCCTGTTTCCGTGTTCTTGTGTTTGATTTTCCTTCTTTTGGACTTTGTTTTTTTCTATTGTGGATTCCTTCCCGCATATAAACACTCTCCTGCCTGTCCCTACGATTTAGTCCTCAAGTCCCTACATCGTCACACATCTTCATGCCACAAAATGGTTGTTCTACTCCGTGTGATTGACAGGTGAGATAACCAGAGGGGCAGAGTTTTTACCACCGTTGTGATCACAAGGACGGAAGAACGGGTAGAGTTTCTCAGTGAAGGAGCAGCCGGTAAAGGAGTAGATAAGAGCTGCAGCATCAACGTCATAAAAGGAGACCAGACCCTCCTCATAATCCACAAACACCCCCACCTTCTGAGGCTGAGACTTCAGAGAGAGACGGACATCAGGACCAGCAGCAGCGTAGTACTCATTTTTATTCTCCAAAGATATTGTCCAGTAACCATCCTGAGGACTGAGTGTGATTTGTCCCTTCCTGTTGACCGACTCTCTGGCCACTCCTAAAGCCCAGTCGGTCTTCCCTTTAACCTGAACCTCGAAATAAAACCTTCCTGAAGAAAAACTCTGCTTTGCTAAGACATTAACACGAATATCAAATCTCTCAGGATTGTCGGGGAGATTCTTCTTAACATCACTATCATGTACTTGTTTTCCATCGCCAGTCAGGATGAGCCAGGGATTTGCTGTATAAGGATCAAGAGTCACATCCACTGCAGACTTCTGGACCCTAATCAGCTCGCCCCGAAACAGCTTCTTCATCTGTCCACTGAGCATCTCCTCCACTTGATTCACAGCTTTCCTTACAGTCCCCAGAAATGAAGGTGGACGGACAGTGACTTGTGTCCAGTCCTTGGTGGGTGGAGCAGCGTTCAGGGACGTGAAGCTCTGCAGGAAGTGAAGGTGGTCTTCAGAGCGTGAGAGCTGCTCCACCTCAGTGCTTCTCTTCTTCAGCTCTGAGATTTCCTGTTCCAGCTCTGTGATGAAGCCTTCAGCCTGTTTCTCTGTCTCTCTCTGCTTCTCTTTGATTGTTTCAATGAGCTCGGCCTGGCTTCTCTCAACAGACTCCTTCAGAGAAGTGAAGACCTGAACACCGTCTGCTATCTCTCTGTCTGCATCTTCCTCACTGAGCTCCACTGAGTGTTTGATCTCCTGGATCTTCAGCCGTCTCTTCTGGATCATCTGCTGAATTTCAGCCTCTGACTTCCCCAGCTCGGCCTTCTTTTCTTCATATCCTTCTTTCAGAGGAACCACATCATGTGTCTTGTGGTCTAAAACAGTGCAGAGCATGCAGACGCACATCTGGTCGGTCTTACAGAACAGCTCCAGAGGTTTATCGTGCTTCGTACACATCCTGCCTTCCAGGTTCTCAACAGGGTCGATCAGCTGATGTCTTTTTAGACCTGACATGGTCAGATGAGGCTCCAGGTGAGTCTCACAGTAGGAGACCAGACACACCAGGCAGGACTTCAGGGCCTTCAGTTTGGTTCCAGTGCAGACGTCACAGGGAACTTCTCCTGGTCTGGACTCTTGTCGCTCTGAGCTGCTGCTGCTGGCTTTCTGTTGAGCTGACTGTCTGAACTGAGAGGCCATCTCAGAGATGAAGGTATTGACGTGCAGTTCAGGTTTTGTGTAGAAAACCTTTTTACAGTTGGGACACTGACACTGGACATTAATGTCCCAGTGTTGAGTGATGCAGGTTTTACAGAAGTTGTGTCCACACGGTATGGCAACTGGATCAGTGAACACATCCAGACAGATGGAGCACAGGAACTGATCTTCAGTCAGCAGACAGCTGGCAGCAGACATGTCGCCACTCTGAGGACAAAAAGTTTCAAGAAACATCAGAAAATAAATAACAGAGAGATCTTGATTTAAAAAACCTTTACACATTACTATTTCTCACACTATCACTCCAAGAAATATATAATCTTGAGACTTTACCCAATTAATACATTAGCATGTTTATGGGAAACCAAAAGGTATAATAAGACAAATCAAAGGCACACAAGTGGAGTAGATGGAGGGGATTGAACAGTGTGGATGTTAATGCAGCCAAACTCACACTTAAATGATATTGCAGGTTCTAATGATTTTGACTGAATAAATCCTTTATTTTATCTACATTTATGGCCCAAACCACAACCCTGCACATGGCTCCTTGAAATGGCAGCAGGAACCGCAGAAACAGGGAGGCTGAGAGAAAAGAGTAAGCAGTAACCGATCAAATCAGACACTGTACGCTGTTTGGACAACTAAGAGGAAAGCTAAGCTAAGCTAAGCTAGGCTAATTACATTTTAGCAGGCCTACAATATCTGCTGTTACTTAGTTCTGGATTCAGATGTTTAGCGGGTGCATTATGTCTCGTGTACTCACAGTGGTTGGCAGATACTCCGCTGTTAGTGAGGATCCAGTTGTTGTTTCAGAAACAGAGAGCCTTGTCTCCGTAGCTCAGACAAACTTTCACTTTCATTCAGGAAAAGTGACGTTGCAGTTCTCCTCTTTCACTGCTGCTCCACCTCTCAGCTCTGCAGCATCACAGAGAGGCCCACTAGTGGCTCAAGTTTTACATCTCAGTTTCTTTATCAATCTTTTTTTTCCTCCTATAATGTGATTAAGGACTGTTCATTTTCTTAACCCTTGTGTTTTTTTTATCAGAAATATGGATTTCTTTCAACCAAATTGCCCAAAAGTAACATAGATGATTCCATTCAACATTCTTCAGGGAATCTTATTGATTAATTTCAGTGAATCTTTTGGGTGTTTTATTAAATCCTGTAGCATTATAATTTTTTTTTTAATGGTTTCATCACAGTATCCGGACTAAACTTTGACATCTACCCATCTGAGATCCACTCAACATCCTCTGATCTTAACTAGTAGTCAAAATGATTCATCATTTCAGCCTTTTTAACTAAAAACGTATGTATAATTTGATACAAATGAGGTTTGTTGACCATGAATTCCAAGAATAAGTGTAAAACCTGTAATCAAACCAGCTCAGGTTTTTGAAAAAAGGTCAAAAAGCATTTTAAAAAGTGACAAATACACTGGACAAGCACAAAAAAAAATATGAATTTTCCATTTTGACCTGGAAGGGCAAGTTCATGGTTAACGGGAAGACGACACAAGGGTTAATAAAGGGGCTACTGGAGGAGTTTTGAACTCTTTAGTCAAAATAGACTTGACCCTCCCTTTGCCACCATTACATTTTTCTATGACCTGTATAAAACCTCATATAAAACATGAGAAAACAGGGTCCAGGTAAAAAAAAAAAACTAAGTTACCCTTTAACCCTGAATTACAAACCCTGGACCTGGAGGAGGTTGGAGGAGCACGCCGGTTCCTCCCAGGCTCCCTGAACGCATCACGTTGAGTCCTGGGTATTTAACATTCTACCCCGGACAGCGGCAGGTTGTTGCGCAAGCGTAGCCCATTCAATCTGCATGAATACGGAGCGAGGAGAGGACAGGAGCACTGGGAGAACTGGGACTGGGAGGACACAGTGGACTGGACGGACCGGACCGTACCGGACCCGGGCAGGCGGACATGGAGGGACAGAACGGCAGCAGCAGCATCTGCTCCCGGCCGCACGGCACCGTGACGGCCGGCCAGAAGAAGAAGAAGAAGGAGGAGAAGAGCGAGAAGGAGAAAATCCCCGACAGAGTGACTCTGAAGAAGGAGATCGGGCTGCTGAGCGCGTGCACCATCATCATAGGTGAGGCAGGAAAAACTCGGGTCAGCTTTTTACTTTCAAGCTGCAGAACTGAGGCTGATGTCGGCTGAGTCTTCTCTGCAGCTCTGATAAATCAGAAACAAAGTCGAAAACAAGCTTCAAACTCCCCGTGAACTCTAACAGCCTCGGTCTGTGGGGGGGGGGGGGGGGGGGGG
>NC_048414.1:818011-820384 GCF_013103735.1 Etheostoma cragini | reverse complement strand
CCCCCCGCCAATCAAATCAACACGTCTCTTTCTCTCTCTCTCACTGCACAGGAGCTTGATTAGCTCTCTCGCTCTCTTTCTCTCTCTCTCTCTCTCTCTGCGCACACACACACGACTAGCTCTCTCTCTCGCTCTCGCTCTCTCTCAGTGCACGCGCACACACACACAAACACACAACACTCTCTCTCTCTGCACACACACATGACTAGATCTCTCTCTGCGCACACACACACACGCACACACACACACTCTCTCTCTCTCTGCCCACATACACACACACACACACACATCACTCTCTCTACACACACACCCACACACACACACACACACACAAAGACACACAATTTCTATCTCTCTCTCTCTCTGCACATACACACAAACACACACACACACACACACACACAGAGAGAGAGAGAGAGAGAGAGAGAGAGAGTCTGGTTCTGGTGTTTGATTAACACATATACGTGCTGAGTAGCTCTCCTAACAGGCCGGTGCCATGAGACCATGAGACCATGAGACCGTAAGACCGTGAGACCGTTAGGCCGTGAGACCATGAGACCATGAGACCATGAGGCCGTGATGGGACCATGAGGCCATGAGACCATGAGACCATGAGACCATGAGACCATGAGGCCGTAAGACCGTGAGGCCGTGAGACCATGAGACCATGAGACCGTGAGACCGTGAGACCGTGAGACCGTGAGACCGTGAGACCGTGAGACCGTGAGGCCGTGAGACCGTGAGGCCGTGGGACCGTGGGACCGTGGGACCGTGGGGCCGTGGGGCCGTGGGGCCGTGGGGCCGTGGGGCCGTGGGGCCATGGGGCCATGGGGCCATGGGGCCATGAGACCATGGGGCCATGAGACCATGGGGCCTTGAGGCCATGAGACCATGGGGCCATGAGGCCATGGGGCCATGAGGCCATGGGGCCTTGAGGCCATGGGGCCATGGGGCCATGGGACCATGGGGCCATGAGGCCATGGGGCCTTGAGGCCATGGGGCCATGGGGCCATGGGACCATGCGGCCATGGGGCCATGAGACCATCGGGCCATGGGGCCATGATGGGACCATGAGACCATGAGACCATGGGGCCATGAGACCATGGGGCCATGGGGCCTTGAGGCCATGGGGCCATGAGATCATGAGACCAAGAGACCATGAGGCCATAGGGCCATGAGACCATCGGGCCATGGGGCCATGATGGGACCATGAGGCCATGAGACCATGGGGCCATGAGGCCATGAGACCATGGGGCCATGATGGGACCATGAGACCATGAGGCCATGGGGCCATGGGGCCATGGGGCCTTGAGGCCATGGGGCCATGGGGCCTTGAGGCCATGGGGCCATGGGGCCATGAGATCATGAGACCATGAGGCCATGGGGCCATAAGACCATGGGGCCTTGAGGCCATGAGACCATGAGGCCATGGGGCCTTGAGGCCATGGGGCCATGGGGCCTTGAGGCCATGGGGCCATGGGGCCATGAGACCATGAGGCCATGGGGCCATGATGGGGCCATGGGGCCATGATGGGACCATGAGACCATGAGGCCATGGGGCCATGATGGGACCATGAGACCATGAGGCTGGCTTCTGTGACCACTCCACGTCGTCATTGTGATGTTTTATGATTATATTCAGAATCTGTCTCCTTTGGGTAGATCCGTGAGTTAGAAGTTGGTGTACTGGGTGCACAGGGGAGTTGCCTATGAAGTGGTTTAAAATATAATGGAAACGTTGTCGTATCATTGGGTATTTTTAAGCGGGTATATGGAAATCCTGGAGCTTTCTTGGTGGGTATACTGCACATACCTGGGTCTCACGTAGACTACACCACCGGCGGGTGTAGTTGGTCGGTAGTTCGTTTAACTCATGGCTCCTTTAAGTTTCTCCTGCTAGTTAACTGCAATAACGCAGCTATAAACCCACATATATACACACATATATACACACATATATACACACATATAAACCCACATATATACACACATATATACACACATATATACACACATATATACCCACATATATACACACATATGTACACATATATACACACATATATACACACACATATATACACACACATATACACACATATATACCCACATATATACCCACATATATACACACACATATATACCCACATATATACACACATATATAGACACACATATATACACACACATATACACACACATATATACCCACATATATACACACACATATACACACATATATACTCGCAATCACCCCCCTCCTCCATCCATCCATCCATCCATACATCCATCCAGCATCCACCCATCCAGCATCCATCCATCCATCCATCCACCTAGCCATCCATCCATCCATCCATCCATCCACCTAGCCCT
>NC_048414.1:815666-817911 GCF_013103735.1 Etheostoma cragini | reverse complement strand
TATATATATATATATATATATATATATATATATATATACATATACACATGTGTGTGTTGTTTTATCTGTTTGCAGCTATCTGCATACACATACACGCAACTTGGCGTGTTATCGCTACAAGAAAGCAGCGGTTAAGTTTAGGAAACGTGACGCGTGTATTTTCGCCCTTTCATCCCGCTCGCTACGGCGTGAAGTCACACGCTATCGCAAGGAACCGGAAGTCAATGGAGGCCAAACGGCGTTGATAGTCCTAATATGACATGACACAAGTGTTCCTGGTTTTAACCCTTTTGTTGTCTTCATTGTGATCATGAAAAACATTTTCCCCCTTTTCTCAACGTTTTTGTTGCGTTTTACAAAGTTTTTGTATGAAGTTTTTGTACTTTTTTTTTTTTTCTTCAGAGATTTTGCCGCTTTTTACAACGTTTTTCACTCGTATTTCGACTTCCTTTATTTCAGATATATTAAAAAAGACTTTGAAAACTGGTCAAATTTAACCTCAAAACAACACGAGGGTTAAATGCTGCCTTACAGCGACGTGATGTCATTTCCTGAAGTTACCAGCCTGTTGTAACTCTTCTTTTTATTATTCGCCTTTTTTCCCAATTAGTCATTACTTCCACAATACTGATGATTATTTATCTAAAATCTAAGTGTGAAGATATTTTGTTAAAGCACCAATTGTCAACCCTAGAATATCGTCGCAATGTCGATATCGAGGTATTTGGTCAAGAATATCGTGACATCTGATTTTCTCTAGTTGACATAAGGGGCGCCTGTGGCTCAGTGGTAGAGCGGTTGCCTGCCAATTGGAAGGTTGGTGGTTCGATCCCCGCCCCTGCAGTCATTGTCGAAGTGTCCTTGGGCAAGGCACTGAACCCCGAGTTGCCCCCGGTGCTGCGCATCGGAGTGTGAATGTGTGTGAATGTTTATCTGATGAGCAGGTGGCACCTTGTACGGCAGCCCCGGCCACAGTGTGTGAATGGTGAATGTTTCCTGTAGATGTAAAAGCACTTTGAGCAGTTGTTAAGACTGGAAAAGCGCTATATAAATACAGCACATTTACATTTACATTTACATACTCCCTAAAACCCGAGTGTGCGTCTTGATTACACGCCAGCGATGGCGTGTCATACATGCGTCATTTCCTGAGATCAGGCTGATTTTCCACATAAGAACCACGGGGAGCCACTGGAGAGGGGCCGCCGAGCCGCAGGTTTCAGACCCCCCGGGCCAACTGGACCACCTTTCCCTCTCGGCTGAGCTGTTGTTGCATGCTCAGGGCGGACATTTTTTGTGTAAAGAACAACGAGAGAAAGGTCCCGTGTGCAGAATGCCGAAGCACCTTTTCCATTCAGAGCGGCCGAGCTGGCTGCTCGGCACACTGAGCCACGCTCGGCATCAAGAGTCATTTCGTGCCCCTGGATTGGATCAAAAGGCACTTTTCATAGACCCTCATCTTACCAATAGGTGTATTTCTTTGTGTATTTTGATTTCCCTGCGTGTGTCTATTTTCAGTACGCTGCAGGAGTAAACGGATGCGGGAGGTGAGCGGGTCACTTCCCACCTCGGCAGCCCCCCGGGACCGGGTAATTTATGTCTGGTTATGTAACGGCGGTCTGTGCCACTTGGCTGCCTTCTGCCGTGCTACTGGTAGCGCTGTAGTCTGAATGTGTTGGGCCGGCTGGTACTCTACACTGCATACTGAGGCTCTGGGCAGCAGGGATTGTCCCCGCCTGAGTGATGGCCTTTAACTCCTTCTGGGACTCTGTTACTGAGCTCTTTGTGCTTTAATGACCCTCTGGATTAACTCGGAGGGGGACAGGGTGGATTGTGTGACCGAGGTTGCTCAAGAGTCTCAACGGGGTCACTGGTGGTGTTTTTTTTTTTTTTAAGGTTCTATGGCAGGAACTGGGTGACTCATAGTATTATGGAGAAGCCTTAACAACTTAAAGTTGCTGGGCAATATAGAGAAATCAAATATCACGATATTCTTCACCAAATACCTCAATATTGTCGAAATTGCAACGATATTGTATGGTTGACTGTTCGTGCTTTAACCCTCATGTTGCCCTGTTGTCCTCATGTTGTCCTCATGTTGTCCTCATGTTGCCCTCATGTTGCCCTGTTGTCCTCATGTTGTCCTCATGTTGTCTTCATGTTGTCTTCATGTTGCCCTCATGTAGCCCTCATGGTGTCCTCATGTTGCCCTCATGTTGCCCTCATGTTGTCCTCATGTTGTCTT
>NC_048414.1:813623-815566 GCF_013103735.1 Etheostoma cragini | reverse complement strand
ATAAGTATGCACCCCCCTATGTTAAAATACAGGGGCATAAGTATACACCCCCTATGTTAAAATACAGGGGCATAAGTACATAAACTTTCTCAAGCCGATGCATATACAGATATAAAGATATATAAATCGGTTTATGTTTCTTTAAGTGTTTCTGGATTTTTTAAAAATCGGAATGTCGGATTTTTAAACCAAATATTTGTATCGTATCGGCCCTAAAAACCCGATATATATATATATATGTTTACCTCTTACCGTGCAGCCCCAGAACATACCCCCCCCATGAGGTTGTTGTGTTTCTCCGATCTGTCACTCTGCGTTTCAGACCTTTGGAGAGAAGCTGCTGGGGATGTTCTCCGTCGTCATGCCGATCTCCGTGGCTCTCTCCACCTTCGGAGGAATCAACGGCTACCTGTTCACCTCCTCCAGGTGAGATCACAGATGCACTCTGGGATAGGAGAATAAACCAATCACAATCATCTTGGGCGGCGCTAAAGCTCCGGGCTCTGCTGAATAGTCGAGATGGGAATAGCTGCAGCCTGGAGCGTCCCATGTCATGCCGTCTCGTCTCATGCCGAGGTGTGTCCAACGTGGGACATCAAGGCTGTCGGGGTCCGGACTAACTCTCCTTTGACCTCTGATCTGCAGGCTTTGTTTCTCTGGAGCCAGAGAGGGTCACCTGCCCAGTTTGCTGGCCATGATCCACTATAAGAACTGCACCCCCATCCCTGCCCTGCTGGTCTGCGTATGTACAACCTCTACATCCATTTACTCAGCTGTTTTGAGTAGGTTACATGATGCAAGCGTCCAGAGTATTACATAGTTACATTACATAATATTACAGTATTACATAGTACCACAGTATTTAGTTAGTGTATGTTGGTGTGTATTTCTCTGAGCTGGACCAGGGATCTGCTGGTTGGTTATTTTGATCAGGAGAGACTTTGTTGCAGACATCCATCCATTCATCACTCCTTCCATCCTTCCATCCATCTTCATCCGCTTACCCGGTATCAGGTCTCTGGGGCAGCAGTTCCAGCAGGGGATCCCAGACTTCCTAGGTGGAGGGACGTCCAGCTGGGAGGAGGCCCAGGGGGAAGACCCAGGACTAGGTGGAGGGACGCCCAGCTGGGAGGAGGCCTCGGGGAAGACCCAGGACTAGGTAGAGGGACGCCCAGCTGGGAGGAGGCCCAGGGGGAAGACCCAGGACTAGGTGGAGGGACGCCCAGCTGGGAGGAGGCCCAGGGGGAAGACCCAGGACTAGGTGGACGGACGCCCAGCTGGGAGGAGGCCTCGGGGAAGACCCAGGACTAGGTGGAGGGATCATATCTCCAACCTGGCCTGGGAACACCTCGGGACCCCCCAGTCAGAGCTGGTTGATGTGGCTCGGGAAAGGGAAGTTTGGGGTCCCCTTCTGGAGCTGCTGCCCCCGCGACCCAATACCGAATAAGGGTATTAAGATGGATGGAAGGATTTGGTATTCTGCCGAACCCCAAAAATCAGGATTTGGTGCATCCCTAGTACTAATGTTTTTGTGTTTTACTCACATTTATTGCGGTTTAGTGTGCTTTTTATGACTATTGATCTGTTTTATTGTATGTATTTATTTGTCCTGTGAAACTAAAAGACTCTGAGCTATAAAACAAACCGTTAGTTAACACTGATAACATGTGTTTATTATTCATCCCATAACGCCCCGCTGTGCTCCTCAGTGCTCGGCCACCATCGTCATCCTCTGCATCGGAGAGACGCACAACCTGATCAACTACGTCTCCTTCATCAACTACCTGTCGTACGGCGTCACCATCGCAGGCCTGCTGTACTACCGCTGGAAGAAACCCAACCTGTACCGACCCATCAAGGTACCATATGTAGACACACACACACACACACACACACACACACACACACACACACACACACACACACACACACACACACACACA
>NC_048414.1:811067-813523 GCF_013103735.1 Etheostoma cragini | reverse complement strand
GGGGTGTATACTTATGCCCCTGTATTTTAACATAGGGGGTGTATACTTATGCCCCTGTATTTTAAGGAACATTTATCTATTTATGAAACATTATTCATTCACTTAAATGTTGGATTTTCCTAAATGTTTTGAATAAAGGCATTAAAATCAATTTCCAAAACATTTTTTATATTCCTCTTTTTAATTAACTTTAGCATGGGGGGGGGGAGGGGGGGTGTAACTTTCTCCATCCCCTGTAGATATCTGCGACTGATCGTGGCGTCGCCCTGGTACTCACTACAGCCACGGCGTTGGAGGACAGCAGCTCCTCGGGCGACATGGAGGAGAAGTAGGCGATGTTGGTGAGCGTGTACACGAAGGTCACCAGAGGGATGGAGATGTAGATGGCAAGAGGTAGATTCCTGACACGCCATGCACAGACGACACAGGCCAAAACAAAAGGAAAAGCTCTCAAAGCATGCATGAAAGTCGGGTTCACTCAGTCAGAAAAAGAGTAGAAACGGTTGGTTGGGTGAAAAATAAGCAACTGACACAAATCTTTCAACTTCCCCACTGTGGACCAAATAAAGGTTTCTATGATCAAACTAATCATGTACACTCTTTATTGATCCTCTATGGGAGAATTACAATTTACACTGTTGTTATTACACACTACACACAGGCCTGAACTATACACACATGCTCAGGTCCTATACATGCACTAATGGAGAGATGTCAGGGGGTTCAGTGCCTTGCTCAAGAGCAAGTGCCCGGGAGGTAAACTGACGAGAAGAATAAGTACTCACCGCCTGGGTTCAACCACTTCCTCCGTGACGTAGTTGAGGAAGTTCCAGCCGCTGAAGGCGAAGGAGGCCTGCAGGAAGGCCAGGGCGATCTGACCCACCGTCGGAGTCCTGTCCATGGAGAAGGCCACCTGGGGGGTCAGCGCCTCGTAGTTCCCTGTAGGACAAACCAGGACACATTGTTATGGTTTTGCTTTGTTATCCTGCTTCTTTATTCTGTTTTCTGTTATTTTTCCATGTTTCCTCCTTGCAATATACCTGATCTCCTGCAGGGGGGGGACTCCTTAAAGCTGCATTATATCTGATCTCCTCTCGGGTCAAATTGACCCGTTGTCCTTTAATTCCCCAAAATAACATGATTGATTCCACCCAACGCTCTTTGCCAAGTACAAATCTCTACTTTCATTAATTTTGGGGCGTCTTATTTAATTTGATAGCATTGTAAAACAAATGGAAGTGTTTTTGAAATAGTATTGAGTAAAAGTTGACATATTCCAGTCTGTGATTATCATCAACATCCATTCCTTTAATTTTAGTCTCAATAATTCCTAATTTCTGTTTTTCTAACTCAAACATTAGGGATAATTTCCTAAAAATGAGGTTTATTGACCATAAATTCCAAAAATAACTGTAAAACTAAAGTTAATAAGTTAGTGTTACGTAGTGTTGAAAACATCAAAAAAGTGACAAACATTGAAAAAAAGCATCAAAAGTGTTGAAAAAAGGGACAAAAACGTAAGAACAAGTTAAAAACATCAATAAAAAGCGCAGGCGGCGGGTTGCGGGTGTTACCGTTGCAGATCTGGACCAGGCCGACCACGATGATGAGGCCCAGAGCCATCAGCTTCCCCACCGTGAACACGTCCTGGATCCTGGTCGCCATGCGAACGCTGGAGCAGTTCACCCAGGTCAGCAGTACTGAGAGGAACACACACACACACACACACACACACACAGACACACACACACACACAGAGAGACACACACACACACACACAGAGACACACACACACACACACAGAGACACACACACACACAAACACACACAGAGAGACACACACATACACACACACACAAACACACAGAGACACACACACAGAGACACACACACACACAAACACCCACAGAGACACACACACACACACACAGAGACACACACACACACACACACACACACACACACACAGACACACACACACAGACACACACACACACACACACACACATACACACAGAGACACACACACACACACACACACACACAGAGAGACACACACACACACACACACACCACACGTAAATAAAGGGCTTTTTAAAAACTTTTTGCAAGGAGGGTGCCTTGGACCGTTTAAACTTTCTGGTTCCCTAAAGTACCGGTAATAAGGTATCTTTGGTTTTATTTTTATTTCTTTGCTTTTATCTTTTTATTCTGGTCAGGAACCAGATCTCCCCCTCCCCCCATATGCCTGAGTGCTCTGGCAGGCTAACAGCGGGGCTAACTGCAGGGCTAACAGAGAGGCTAACAGAGGGGCTAACAGAGAGGCTAACAGAGAGGCTAACAGCGGGGCTAACAGTGGGGCTAACAGAGAGGCTAACTGAGAGGCTAACAGAGAGGCTAACGGCGGGGCTAACAGAGAGGCTAACGGCGGGGCTAACTGAGAGGCTAACAGAGAG
>NC_048414.1:806754-810967 GCF_013103735.1 Etheostoma cragini | reverse complement strand
CTTCATGTTGTCTTCATGTTGTCTTCATGTTTTCCTCATGTTGCCCTCATGTCGTCTTCATGTTGTCTTCATGTTGTCCCCATGTTGTCCCCATGTTGTCTTCATGTTGTCCTCATTGTGTCCTCATGTCCAACATGTCCAACATTAGGACAACATGAGGACAACACGAGGACACCATGAGGACAACATGAGTGTTAAAGAAGATGATCCGGTGTGTCTCTGCGTGTTTTTTACCGGAGACAGAATAGATCGTATCAGTCTCTAAGTCCTTCTTCCTCCTCTCAGGGAACATCATCGGCTCAGGGATCTTCATCTCTCCAAAGGGGGTCCTGGAGCACTCGGGCTCGGTGGGCTTGGCCTTGGTGGTGTGGGTTCTGGGGGGCTGCATCGCCGCCTTGGGCTCCCTCTGCTACGCCGAGCTGGGCGTCACCATCCCCAAATCTGGAGGAGACTACTCCTACGTCACAGAGATATTCGGAGGTCTGATGGGGTGAGTGGGCTTACTGCATTGAAGAAAGGGTTTGAAAAATGGGACAAAAACGGAAGAAAAGATAAAAGTGTCTTTGCCTTTTTCTCTATTTTGTTCAAATTTTTTGATGTTTTTTAAATTATGTTTTTGTCAATTCTTTAACAATTGTTTTGTCACGTTCTACAATGTTTTTGATTTTTTTGTTGTCACTTTTTCAGCATTTTAAAATAAGAATGTTTTTGTTTCCCCGTTTTTGTAGTTTCTTTCAACATTTGTCACTTTTTTCAATGTTCTTTTGTCAAAGTGATGTAGAAAGTTTCTGTAAACGGGTCAAGTTTGACCGGAGGACGACAGGAGGGTTAACTCACACGCTTCATTTAGAAAGGATCAGGTACGCGCTGAAAGACAGCCTCAACTTATTCAGTAAATGTATGTTGCGAGAGCAACTGAGAGCAAATATATGCATATGTAAAGTAGTAGAGAAATAAAGGGTTTGTTTACACATTATGCAGAAATATAGTTATTGGTGTATCAAAAGTCCTGAGTATGAAATATTGCACAGTAATGAGATTAAATAGTATACAGTAAATAATAAGACCTAAATTATTGGCAGAACACCAAGCAAGTCCTCCCCTGATCCCACTGCAATATGTGCCTATATATTATATTATATTATATTATATTTTATATTATATGTCTAATGCAAGTTGATAGAGAGACTTAGACGTCTCTTAATTAATCCTTTTGGGATGACTCCTGCAAGGAAATTGACATTTCCAGCATCCGTTTTAGCAAGAAACATAACAACAGTAATGAAATAATAATAATAATAATAATAATAACAATATTTAATTAGAACCTTTGGCTATAAAAAGACAATACAATAATAATACATTTTATTTAAAGGCGCCTTTCTCGGCACTGAAGGACGGCGTGCAAGTTTTTCACACGTTAAAAACAGCAACAACAAAAAAATACTGTACTACAACAACAAAAACAACAGAAAAGGCCGAGCAACAGACATTCAAGTGGAAATGTGTTTTGAGTTGAGACGTATACAACCATAAGTCAAAAGTGTGAGTATTGAGTCAAGTGTTCAAGTGTCCAGGTATTTATGTGCGTCAAGGTGCGTCTATGTTTGTATTGTCCTCTCTGCCATAGTGAGGACTTGTAGAGTCTGATAACATGAGGGACAGAGGAGTCCTTGAGTCTGCTGGTCCTGCACTTGGGAAGGAGCAGCCTTCCTCTGAACCGGCTCCTCTGGGTGCTGAGGACGGTTTGCAGGTGGGGTGGTGGGGGGGCTACACAACGGCGTCTGCGAGTGCCGTGCTTTGACGTCTTTCTCTCGTTCAGGTTCCTCCTGCTGTGGAGCGCCGTCCTCATCATGTACCCGACCACGCTGGCCGTCATCGCCCTGACCTTCTCCAACTACGTCCTGCAGCCCGTCTTCCCCGACTGCGTTCCCCCGTACATGGCGACGCGCATGCTGTCCGCCACCTGTCTCCGTAAGTTCAAGTTCAAGTTTATGGTCATGTGCACCTTAGTACAGAGTACCACAGCAATGAAATACAATATAATAATAATAATAATAATAATAATAATAATAATAATAATAACATCAATAGCATTTAGGGAAGGAGTCTTTACCCTAGGTGAAGGAGTTTAAGTACCTCGGGTCTTGTTTGCTATAGAGGACCATGGAGCTGGAGATTGGTCGGAGTATTGGAGCACCGGGGGGGGGGGGGGGGGGGGAGGTATTACATTCAGTTTATCGGACCGTTGTGAGGAAAAGAGAGCTGAGCCAGAAGGCAAACCTCCCCCCCTCCCACGGGGCTCGGGAAGTGTTTGATTTTCCAGCTCACTCCGTTAGTGGTGAAAGAGTTAGCTAAGGCTAACACTAGCGATGCTAAGGCTAATGCTAGTGGTGCTATGGCTAACGTTAGCAATGCAAAGCCGACGTCAGGTCCAAACGTTAGCAATTGGTTATAGCTAAAATGGACCAGAGTCTGGTAGGACCGGGCTGATGGACCAGAGTCTGGTAGGACCGGGCTAATGGACCAGAGTCTGGTAGGACCGGGCTAATGGACCAGAGTCTGGTAGGACCAGGCTAGTGTACCAGAGTCTGGTAGGGCCAGGCTAATGGACCAGAGTCTGGAAGGACCGGGCTAATGGACCAGAGTCTTATAGGACCTGGCTAATGGACCAGAGTCTTATAGGACCTGGCTAATGGACCAGAGTCTTATAGGACCTGGCTAATGGACCAGAGTCTGGAAGGACCAGTCTAGTGTACCAGAGTCTGGAAGGGCCAGGCTAATGGACCAGAGTCTGGTAGGACCAGGCTAGTGTACCAGAGTCTGGAAGGGCCAGGCTAATGGACCAGAGTCTTATAGGACCGGGCTAATGGACCAGAGTCTTATAGGACCGGGGTAATGGACCAGAGTCTTATAGGACTAGGCTAATGGACCAGAGTCTGGTAGGACCAGGCTAATGGACCAGAGTCTTATAGGACTAGGCTAATGGACCAGAGTCTGGTAGGACCAGGCTAATGGACCAGAGTTTGGTAGGACAGGTTTAACGGACCAGAATCTGGTAGGACCAACAAATCTAGTTGTAGTCTTGCAATGTGTGACCAGATCCCCAGTCTTTACAGATGATGTCTGTAGATGTGAGATGTGACGTTGTGTTTGTGTTTTTGTGTGTCTGTGACATTGTGTCTGTGTGTCTGTGTGTCTGTGACGCTGTGTATGTGACGTTAGTTCTTAGAGAGTGTGTTAGTTGTGTGTCAGGACCAGGAGTAATGTGTACGTAACTAAAACTAAACGGAAATCCAAAAGTCAAAACGTTGGAAGAAAACCGGTCTGGAGAAGTTCACATGAGTCCTGGAGGTGCTTTGGAGGGTTCGTCCGTTCATGTTCATCGTCCCCATGGGGAAATTATGGGGGGGGGGAGTGCGCGTGTGTGTGTGTGTGTGTGTGTGTGTGTGTGTGTGTGTGTGTGTGTGTTGTTTCTTCTCTTCACAACGGAAGTGGTTTGTTGTGCGGGGCTGACAGCTGGTCTTTGTGTCGGAGAGCGAGGCCACCGTGAGCGAAGCCGGTGACATTGATGGACGAGGCGAAACAAGCGCGCCCTCCCTCCCTTCCCCCCCTCCCTCCCTCGCTCGTCCGTTTCCCACATTCCTATCTCCCATGGCAACCGGCTGCTGCCGCTCATCGCCGCCAGGAACAGCAGCACCGGTTCACCCGGTGTACGGACTGTTCTGGTACTCACCAAGGTTACGACTCTTTGAGTTTTTCAGTTAAGTTTAATTAATTTCCGTTTTGACTTTTGGATTATATTTCCTTTTTAGTTTTAAACTGTTTGTTCGTTTTAGATTGAGTTAGTTTCTTTGACGTTGTGTTTGTGATGTTGTGTCTGTGTGTTTGTGTGTTTGTGACGCTGTGTCTGCAGCTTGACTTAGTGTGATGCACGTTTGCCTAGCCAGGATGAACAGGTGGAGCTATGTCCAGCCAGGTGTAGATAGCCAGGATGAACAGGTGGAGCTATGTGCAGCCAGGTGTAGATAGCCAGGATGAACAGGTGGAGCTATGTCCAGCCAGGTGTAGATAGCCAGGATGAACAGGTGGAGCTATGTCCAGCCAGGTGTAGATAGCCAGGATGAACAGCTGGAGCTATGTCCAGCCAGGTGTAGATAGCCAGGATGAACAGGTGGAGCTATGTCCAGCCAGGTGTAGATAGCCAGAATGA
>NC_048414.1:803832-806654 GCF_013103735.1 Etheostoma cragini | reverse complement strand
ATATATATGTACATATTTTAAATCCCAGACTGACCTCAGGTTGTCTCCTTCAGGTGAACCTGCTGGTTCCGGTCTGCTACCTGATGTTCTGGGCCCTGCTGCTGGGTTTCAGTCTTTACTCGGAGCCCGTGGTCTGTGGCGTGGGTTTGGTCATCATGCTCACCGGCGTACCCGTCTACTTCCTGGGCATCCATTGGAAAGAAAAACCAAAGTGTATCTACAACTTCATTGGTGAGTTCCTGAATTTTCCAACATTTAGTTTTTCTGGGTCAAAATCTTAAGTTAAAACCTCCTGAAGACGCGTTTCTCACTTTTTATAAGTTCTTTGTCAAGTTTTTGGGACATTTTTGTTGTTTTGAAGTTTTTTAAGCTTTCTCCATCATTTTTTGACATTTTCTAACTTTTCCCAAAGTTCTTTCTCACTTTTTACAGTTTCTTCGTCGATTGTTTTTGCATTTTTTGGGACATTTTTGTTGTTTTTTCCCCAGATTTCTGTAACTTTTTTCAGTGTTGTTAAATCTTTTTGTTTTCTTAAAATGCTATGAAATTAAATAAAACACCCATATTCAATGAAAATAGTCAACTGATCAGTTATTTAACTTGTGAGGAGCGTCGTATGGAACCATCCACATTACTCTTTTTACAATTTTGTGAAGAAATCCCAAATTTCTAAATTTTGAAACTTTTTTTAAACGGGTCAAATTTGGCCCGAGGACACCAGGAACCCTAAAAACGTTAATTTATGTTAATATGTTAATTTACAATACTGAAGTTTTATTGTTAAAACTGTATGACAATCTATATAAGCATATAAAGAGGGTTTAAAAGTGTTTTTTTGGAAACGGCGAGGATTTGCATGTTAAATATTGTCCCATACTAGCAGCATAAAATCTCATATTTCATCTGCTTTGATATATTGATATATTAATATTCTCATCTTTTTAATTTCTTAACGGTTATTAACTGCTAAAGCACTAATTGCCCTGTTGCCTTCCTCCCCCACTGGCTGTAGCTGATATATAATGTATAATAATACATAATATAAATATATATAACCGCAGTCTTGTGTTTTTCCTGCAGAAAGGGCGACCTACGTGGGCCAGAGGTTGTGTTTCGTGGTCTTTCCTCAGTTTGACCCCATCGAGATCGCCATAATGGACTGACCCCTCATCGGGCAGGGGGTCTGCCACTTCTTTTGAACTTTCTCTCAGAATACGTGAAGATCTTCTTGTTTTTACTCCGTCCAGACACTCCTTCATGGGTTGGGAGCTTCCTGTCTGACCTTTGACCCTCTGAGACTCTGATCCCCCCAAACAGTCAAGTGGGAACGCCTGTTTGCTGCTTGACCTTTTTATTTCCCTCTTGTTATTTCTACTAAGGCGTCCTAATGCCGACAGGGTCACGCTGTTGAAAATGACTTTCGTTCCCATTTTACAACCTTTTGTTTCTTGTTTCTGTAACGAGACAGAACTCGGACCGACGGGGGAACGTTGCCGTTGTATAATCGAGTCTAAAGGCCTTTTCACACCAGGTCCCAAACAAATCTATAGTCCTGAAAACTAGAAACAGGGTAAAAAAACGTCCAAAATTCTGAACATTAAATTTAAGACCTCAATACGCCTTGAAAACAGCCAGATTTTCATCGAAGGTAAACCCTAGAAACGGTTGTGGGTGTAAATCCCAGTACCTGAGCAGATTGTGGACTACTCAGACCGGCCCGTCTGGCACCAACAACCGTGCCACGCTCCAAATGTCTTAAATCCTCTTTCTTTCCCATTCTGACATTCAGTTTGGAGTTCAGGAGATGGTCTGGACCAGGTCAGGAGATGGTCTGGACCAGGTCAGGACATGGTCTGGACCAGGTCAGAAGATGGTCTGGACCAGGTCAGGAGATGGTCTGGACCAGGTCAGGAGATGGTCTGGACCAGGTCAGGACATGGTCTGGACCAGGTCAGGACATGGTCTGGACCAGGTCAGAAGATGGTCTGGACCAGGTCAGAAGATGGTCTGGACCAGGTCAGGACATGGTCTGGACCAGGTCAGAAGATGGTCTGGACCAGGTCAGAAGATGGTCTGGACCAGGTCAGGAGATGGTCTGGACCAGGTCAGGACATGGTCTGGACCAGGTCAGGAGATGGTCTGGACCAGGTCAGGAGATGGTCTGGACCAGGTCAGGAGATGGTTTGGACCAGGTCAGGACATGGTCTGGACCAGGTCAGGAGATGGTCTGGACCAGGTCAGGACATGGTCTGGACCAGGTCAGAAGATGGTCTGGACCAGGTCAGGAGATGGTCTGGACCAGGTCAGGAGATTGTCTTGACCAGGTCAGGACATGGTCTGGACCAGGTCAGGAGATGGTCTGGACCAGAACCACACCCCTAAACGCACTGAAGCAACTTCCATGTGATTGGTTGATTAGATAATTGCATTAATGAGAAATTGAACAGGTGTTCCTACTAATCCTTTAGGTGAGTGTGTGTGTATATATATATATATATACACAGTATGTATACACAGCCTACAAGAAAGCTTTTCAGCATTCACACGCATTTTCTTCAGGAAATGCATTTTTGTAGTTTACAATCATATTATCACTTAAACCATATCACACAAAGCCTACAAAAATGCTTTATCGCATTCACACGCATCATCTGAAGGAAATGCATGTTCTAGTTAATCACATTATTACAGAAGCAACGAATATACACTGTGTATATATATACACAGCATACAAGAAATGCAGGTCATGCAACAAGATGCAACTATATACTGTGTGTGTGTATATATATATATATATATATATATATATATATATATATAAA
>NC_048414.1:800192-803732 GCF_013103735.1 Etheostoma cragini | reverse complement strand
ATTCTGCAGGACGCAGCGTCGCGTATGAGCCCGAGACCAGGACCCGAGCTCGAGTTTATTAATCTGTTGTTAACAAAGTGTTCACTTGACCTGCTGCTTCTCTCACATCCGTCCACATCGCTCTGGTTGGTTGATTCACTGTAGAAAAGCTCACAAATCCTCACAAAGTAAGACTATAAAATGTTGTTGTTGCAGCTAAAATCCAGATTAAAACCTTCGCATATAAGCTGTCTTTCTAAAGATTTAGACTTTTAACTTCTGGGGCTTTTTGAACACTGTTTGTGTGTGTTTTTGTTGCTGCTGTGTACATCCATGTCCATTGACTCGCCTTCTTCTGACTGAAAGTTCTGACAAACATCACTTTTTCTGCTCACGTTTTAACTTTCTCACGGCCTACGGCATCCAACGCTCCGACAACGTTAACATCTTCACGCAATTACTGACGTTGACCAGTGTAGCGCGCCCACTGCTAGCGTAAAGTTTGGTTTGGTCAAAAAAAAAATCTAAATTTAGAAACCGAACCCCGTCGAAAACCCCGGTATTCGGCCGAATACAAAGCCTGAACCCTGGATTTGATGGAGCAGCTGCGATGTTTACCAAGGTGTAGCTCGGTTTCACCAAACTGCATCCAGAAAAGTCACATTTTAAAAGTTGCTTGCTTGTGAGTTAGCGACCAGGCCTGGCAGAGCATACATTTAATCTTTTTACTAATTGTTATCACTCTGCTGTAACTTCGGCATACTTCTGATTTGTTAAATGCAATTAAATTCCAATCGATCTGCAGCCTTTAGGACGGCGCATGTGTAACAACAGTAATGATCAAAGGTCACAGATTGGCTTCCACTGTTCATATTCTCACCATTATTTTTTGTTTTAGGGATGTCTGCTTTCTTAAACAGTGGAAACCTTATTTAACACTTTTAAAGAATGTAATGACTATATGTAGCCGTGTCAGCATTTCTGTCTTCATAGACTCTTTCTATCGGTGAATAACATGTAAAAAAGAAAGCTTAATTTCAGGAGAACCACAGCGCGGGACGTGCAGCAGCTGTTTTCTTCAGACACTTTGACACTGTAAATTATTTGTAAAGCATCCGGTGTTTACATCGGGACCATTATGTACATGGCCTGTTAACTCTGAGGTATTTTAGAGCACTTTTTGTAAAAATTTGTAACTAATAAATATAGCAGCACAATAAATTTGACAATGATTTGAACAGGACTCATGTTGTTTGACTTTTTGAGTTGTGTTGTCCTCATGTTGTCCTCATGTTGTCTTCAGCTACTATATATGTACAGTATACAGTCCATATATACATACAGTATGTACATATATAGCACATACTGTATATACAGTAAATACTATATATATGTATATACATATATACATATGTATATATATATATAATTTTGAAATCACTATTTTATTTTAATAAACTGTGATTGCGATTAATTTCTATTTAATTTTTTTTATATATATTTCTATTTACGTTTTATTTTGAAAGCATTTTTAATTTATTTGAAATTACTTTGATTTATTATATTCTGTAAATGTATTTTTAATAATGTAAGCAATAGACCGTTAAATATATATATACACACACACACACACACACACACAAACAAAGAGTCTATGGTGCCAATCTACATTCTAGTGGTCCATTACGTCATGATGACGTTGCGGTCCAAACAGGAAGTTGAAACAGCACGCTTCATCTTCTCCCCCACGTTACAGCTCCTGTCGTCAGTGTGTGACAACGTAAATGCCGGTGAGTTGATGTAATGCGAAGTTATACAGAATACAGATAATAGTTCATAAAAACACGAGCCACGCCGCCATATTAATGTCTAGTTTAGCTAACTTTGTGTCGATGGAGCAGCTGGACGGTTAGCATTAGCATAGCCCGGGTAAACCGCACTTCATTAAAAAAAGGAGCAGTTTAACGTTTGCATGCCTGTCGGTTGGCGGACAGACATGACACAGCATAAATGTAACGTTTTTACAAATCTGTATCACTCTGTTGTCATTTCGGCATACTTTTGATTCAGCAATTGCAATTTAGTTTTAATAAAATCTTAGTTAATGTTTCTGCTCTTATCGCTGCAGAAGGCTGGATTAGGTCGCAGACCCGCGTGAGTGACGTTAACGTAAGGTACTAAAAGTTGATTTGATAGTGTGTTACGTGTAAAGTGTTTAACGGATAAAAGATTTAATAATTACACAAATTCACTGTTCAGTTTTAAGGTTTTTTCATGGTCGTCTGTTAAATATACCGTAATAAGCTGAGTTAAGGTGTCCCTGTTATCATGAGGCAACCCTCCTGGTGTCTTTAAGGCAAATTTGTGTTTTGAAAAAGTTTCCAAATCAGAAATTTGGGGTTTTCAACCAAATTGTCAGCAATAAGGTGGGTGGTTCCAGACATCTCTCTTCACAAGTAAAATAAATGATCAGTTTCATTGTATTTGGGTGTTTTTTTAAAATAATTTTATAGCAGTTTAATTTTAGTCTTTTTATTAAAAAAACACTGAAAAAAGGGACAAATGTTCCCTAACAAAGCGCTGACCACAGACAGAAACATTGGAAGAAGTGACATAAATAATAATAGAAGCTTAAAAAACATTGGGAAAATGTGACTTAATAATGTCGTAAAAAGAGACAAATCCATCGTGACCAAAACTCAAAATTTTGACCCAGAAAATCAAAACGTTTGCAGTTCATAATCTAGAAAAAAGTGTATATTTGTAATTTTTTTTCTTCTTGTTAAAATTTAGAAATAGGTCAAATTGACCCATTTCACATTTTTCCAAGAAGAAAAATGGAACAAGTTCCATGTTTTCTACCTTCTATCAGCGTCCTTTCCTTATTTCCTGAGATAAACATGTCTTCCTGACTCAGAACATTATTTTGGATATGACACTTATGTTGTTTCCATGGTGATTTTTAACATGAATTATAACCTTATGATAAAAACCCCACTTCCATGTTTAATAGTGTGCTAGTAGAGACTGATGCATTCCCTAAACATAGATGTTATCTCAGCTGGTGGAAATGGAGATAAAGATGATATTTGGTTATAGATTATGAAGGAAAATGTTATTTTAGAATTGTTTTTAAACCCCAAATAAGTCCCGGGTCAGTTAGACCCGAGGGGGTCGAGGGGGTCGAAGTCGCTCCGTAATTCCCGACCCGGTGTTTGCGGATACGTGTCGATGTGACTGTTGTCTCCTCTCCTCGGTGTTGTTACCAGGACGACTGAGCCGTCACCATGGCAGCAGGCAGGCTGAGCTTCAGTAACGTCACCGCCCTGGCGCCGATGGTCCGGGTCGGGACTCTGCCCATGAGGCTGCTGGCGCTGGACTACGGCGCCGATGTGGTCTACTGTGAGGTGGGTCTCTCAACGGTGTCACTGTTTTTAAATAGGAGCACCAGCATTCCCAAATGTTGGTGGGCAAGTAATTGGCTCCTCATGTTGTCCCCATGTTGTCCCCATGTTGTCCCCATGTTGTCCCCATGTTGTCCCCATGTTGTCCTCATGTTGT
>NC_048414.1:793766-800092 GCF_013103735.1 Etheostoma cragini | reverse complement strand
CATGTTGCCCCCATGTTGCCCCCATGTTGCCTTCATGTTGTCTTCATGTTGTCTTCATGTTGTCCCCATGTTGTCCCCATGTTGCCCCCATGTTGTCCCCATGTTGTCCCTATGTTGTCCCCATGTTGTCCCTATGTTGCCCTCATGTTGTCCCCATGTTGCCCCCATGTTGCCCCCATGTTGCCCCCATGTTGTCCCCATGTTGTCCTCATGTTGCCCACATGCTTTAAGTGTGTTAAAGTGTGTTAAAGTGTGTTAACGTGTGTTAACGTGTGCTAAAGTGTGTTAACGTGTGCTAACGTGTGCTAAAGTGTGTTAACGTGTGCTAAAGTGTGTTAACTTGTGTTTGCGTGTGCTAAAGTGTGTTAGCGTGTGTTAACGTTTGTTAGCGTGTGATAAGTGCGTTAGCGTGTGCTTACGTGTGTTAGCGTGTGCTAACGAGTGTGAACTCTGTCTGTTTCAGGAGTTGATCGACATCAAGATGGCCCAGTGTCACCGAGTTGTGAACGGTGAGTTAGTTTACAGTCCAAAGCTTTCAAAACTCAAAGCGCGTAACTTTGGATATCCCATCTTGTATATATTCAAATATTTTATCATATTATTTCATGTATATTGTTTCCTAGTATTTCATTATATTCATATTCTGAGCTGTGGGACTGATCTGGCTGCTGGAACACTGATTTCCCATTCTTTTTGGAATAAATAATTCTCTCTCTCTCTCTCTCTCTCTCTCTCTCTCTATATACTACCACATGGGAAATGTAACTACATAATGTTCATTGTTGCTTTTTTTAAATTTGGAATTGTTTTATAATCAGATCGATTCTGAATCAAATCATGAGCCTAAAAATCGATATTGAATCGTGATATTTTCTGACTTGTGTCCCTCTAATGTGTGTGTGTGTGTGTGTGTGTGTGTGTGTGTGTGGGGGGGGGTCAGAGGTTCTGGAGACGGTGGACTTCGTGGCCCCAGATGAGCGAGTGATGTTCAGGACCTGCGAGAGGGAGAGGGACAGAGTCGTCCTTCAGATGGTGAGACGGAAAACCCAAATATGTGCTGTCAGCGTGCAGGCAGGTCTGGCTCACAGTCACCAGCCGGGTTGTTGTTGGCTTGTTTTGGGATAGTTTTTGTTGGGTTGTTTATGTTTTGCGATTGTTGTGGGGTTGTTGTTAGGTGGTTTTTGGTTGTTGTTAGGTTGTTGTCGTTGGATTGTTGCTGTTTTGGGGTTGTTGTTGTAGGGGTGTTGTTGGGTTTTGTTGGGTTGTTTAGGGATTGTTTGTTGGGTTGTTGTTGTTGTTGTTTTCGGGTTGTTGTTCTTAGGTTGTTTGTTTTTTTGTTGTTGTATTATTGTTGTTTTGGGGTTGTTGTTGTTGGGTTGTTGTTGTTGTTTTGGGGTTGTTGTTCTTAGGTTGTTTGGTTTTTTTTGTTGTATTGTTGTTTTGGGGTTGTTGTTGTTGGGTTGTTGTTGGGTTGTTTAGGGATCGTTGTTGGGTTGCTGTTGTTGGGGTGTTTTGGGGTTGTTGTTGTTGGGTTGTTTAGGGATCGTTGTTGTGTTGCTGTTGTTGGGGTGTTTTGGGGTTGTTGTTGTTGGGTTGTTTAGGGATCGTTGTTGGGTTGCTGTTGTTGGGGTGTTTTGGGGTTGTTTTTGGGTTGTTTTTTGATAATGATCAATATGGGACAAGTTGTAATAGAGCTCATGTTCCAGCTGATAGCGACATATCGAGCTATAATAAGAAAACGACGCTATCAACACATCGCTATGACGATGCAGATGTAACTTGTCTTTCAAATAAGGTTTCCATCAGCGTTCATCACATAAGAAGAAAATCATCAAGAGAAAATCAGATGAGACCGAACGGATTTCATTTGATATTCAAGAAACTCCATCGCATCTTACTGTTTCCAGAAGGCGTTTTTCATTAAATATCAATTAACACCGATAGAAACGTGTGGATGGAACAGGGCTAGTGACTGTGGGCAGATGGCCCTGAGGTAGAAAGTCCAGAATCCTGATCCCAAGACCAGCATGCATTGCTGCCCAGATGATTAGAGATGATGTCACACGTCGTGTTAGGTTACTGATGGTTTAGACTCAGGGTCCAGCTCATGTCACTTATACTGACTCCTCCAGGGACACAGGGAATCATGGGAGGAGAGAGGATTCGGAGGGAGGAGAGGTCACTAGAACTCGTCTGCAGTTTGGGTGGAGTCAGCAACTCCTTCAGCTGCTCTCGTTTCCTCGCCTATAGCTCCTCCATGATCATGAAACTCCATCGAATTTTACTGTTTCCAGAAGACATTTTTCATTCGATACCACTTAACTCCGATAGAAACGTGTGGATGGAACAGGGCTAGTGACTGTGTGCAGATGGCCGTGAGGTAGAAAGTCCAGAATCCTGATCCCAAGACCAGCATGCATTGCTGCCCAGATGATTAGAGATGACGTCACACGTCGTGTTGGGTTACTGATGGTTTAGACTCGTGAGGATGGACACACAGCTAGTGTCTCTTCTCTTCTTCCCTTCAGGGGACGGCGGACCCGGACCGAGCGCTGACCGTGGCCCGGCTCGTGTGAGTCTCCGTCTCTGGACCTTAACTCACATCTTAACCCTCGTGGTGTCTTGCCGTCAAAATCAACACTTTTGTCGACGGTTGTTATAGATGTTTTTAACTTTTCTTACGTTTTTTGTCCCTTTTTTCAACACTTTGATCAATGTTTGTCACTTTTTTTTTTACATTTAACACTATGTAATAACTACTTATTAACTTTAGTTTTACAGTTATTTTTGGAATTTATGATCAATAAACCTCATTTATAGGAAATTATACCTAATGTTTGAGTTAGAAAAGCAGAAATTAGGAATTATTGAGACTAAAATTAAAGGAATGGATGTTGATGATAATCCCAGACTGGAATATGTCAACTTTTACTCAATACTATTTCAACAACACTTCCATTTGTTTTACAATGCTATAAAATTGAATAAGACGCCCCAAAATGAATGAAAGTAGAGATTTGTACTTGCCAAAGAGCGTTGGGTGGAATCAATCATGTTATTTTGGGAAATTAAAAAGAACATTTGTATGTATAATTTCCTATAAATGAGGTTTATTGACCATAAATTCCAAAAATAAATGTAAAACTAAAGTTAATAGGTTAGTGTTACGTAGTGTTAAACATCAACAAAAGTGACAAACATTGAAAAAAAGTGTCTAAAGTATTGAAAAAAAGACAAAACGTGAGAAAAAGTTAAAAACATCGATTAAAAAGCGTCAACAAAGGTGTGATGTTGTATTTTGACGGGAAGACAACGCGAGGATGACCCGTCTGTTGCTGCGTTAAAGAAGAGTTGCGTGTCCTTTTTAGGGAGAAGGACGTGGCTGCCATCGACGTGAACATGGGCTGTCCCAAGGAATACTCCACCAAGGTGAGTTTCCTGTCAACAACAACAACACTGCTGCTCTGACCTTTGACCCCTGATGACCTCTGACCTCTTGCAGGGCGGGATGGGAGCTGCTCTCCTGTCGGACCCCGACAAGATCGAGGCGGTGAGTCCTTTAACCAATCAGGTCTGTCAGTAGAGAGAGACTAACCAATCAGGTCTGTCAGTAGAGAGAGAGACTAACCAATCAGGTCTGTCAGTAGAGAGAGACTAACCAATCAGGTCTGTCAGTAGAGAGAGACTAACCAATCAGATCTGTCAGTAGAGAGAGAGAGAGACTAACCAATCAGGTTTGTCAGTAGAGAGCATTTAGCCTGGGGGGGTAAACTTATTCAAGCCGCTGTACCTGTATGAAAATATGAACCTTCTCTAAAACGCAATAACCTATAAATCCACCTCCACCCTGTGTGTACTTTAAGTACCGTTGGTCATATGCAGACTGAAGACAGCGAGGTGACTTCTTCTTTTCTCCGTAGATCCTGAAGAAGCTCGTTGCAGGAGTCTCCATACCGGTCACGTGTAAAATAAGAATCCTGCCTTCGGTAAGATGGGAAGAACTTAGAATTATATACGTTAGTGATTGTTTTCTGTTTCCATTTGTTATGCCCCCCCGCCGGCAACAGAACTAGAGCCCGACCAATATATCGGCGGACCGTTATTATCGGTCGATATTAGACATTTCCCGATCTATCGGTATTGGCATTTTTATATATATATTTTGATTCTGATAAAGGATAAAACATTTTTTAAAAAAACGGACTGTCAACCATGTTATGAGGGATGTTGTTGCATAGTCTGTCCACCAGAGGACGCTCTACAACGTCCCTGTTAGTGATGGTGTTGCATAGTCTGTCCACCAGAGGACGCTCTACAGCGTCCCTGTTAGTAATGGTGTTACATAGTCTGTCCACCAGAAGACGCTCTACAACGTCCCTGTTAGTAATGATGTTGCATAGTCTGTCCACCAGAGGACGCTCTACAGCGTCCCTGTTAGTAATGGTGTTACATAGTCTGTCCACCAGAGGACGCTCTACAACGTCCCTGTTAGTGATGGTGTTGCATAGTCTGTCCACCAGAGGACGCTCTACAACGTACCTGTTAGTGATGGTGTTACATAGTCTGTCCACCAGAGGACGCTCTACAACGTCCCTGTTAGTGATGGCGTTGCATAGTCTGTCCACCAGAGGACGCTCTACAACGTCCCTGTTAGTGATGATGTTGCATAGTCTGTCCACCAGAGGACGCTCTACAACGTCCCTGTTAGTGATGATGTTACATAGTCTGTCCACAGGAAGTCAGCTGGTCGAGTCGGCTACACTAAAATTCTAAATCTTCATCTTCGTCTCCATTCCGATGTCCTTTAACTGGTTTGGTGTTCTTCCCTGGTTCCAGTTGGAGGAGACGCTCAGTCTGGTGCGGAGGATTGAGAGGACGGGCGTCGCTGCGGTCGCGGTTCACGGCAGGTAAACGCCTCTTTATTCACGAAGCACTGATCACACACACCTGCAGCACAAAGACCCAAAACATGAAGAGGAACGACAAGAAATCACATGTTGCAAGATTAAAAATGACAGTAATGAAACAATGAAATGTTAAAAATGTATTAATGAAAAAGTCAAAAAGTCAGTACACTCTGAATTAAAAAATATACACCTGGGATAAAAAATAATGTGATTATTGACTTAACTCTAAGGCTATAAATAATAAATAAATATAGTCCAAATTAAGAGCCAGATCTTCTTCTTGATGATAATAATAATAACAATAGTACATTTTATTTGTAATTCACTTTACATTAAAGACAAACCTCAAAGTTCTTCAGATAAGATCATAAAAGCAAAGTAAAATAAGTTATAACAACAACATTATTGTGCAAGGTTAAAACTCATAAGTTCTGCTAAAAAGAAATGTTTTAGTCCGTTTTTAAAGGTCTCAATTTTACCATTTTCATGTGTTTTGTAAACTGCTTAAAGACTATGTGAAACATATATTATTTTAATATATCAAACTGTCAATATTTGGTATTTTTTCATGTCTACATTTTGCATTTTAATATTAGTTTCATATCTTTATGACTTTTGAAATACATGTATCTAGTGTACAGTTATTTCCTGTGCTGTATGTGCTGTTTACTAACTTGTTTTTGCTCTTCATGCTCTATCTCAATAGTTGTTAAAAATATACATATATGTGTGTGTGTGTGTGTATATATGTGTATATACATGCTGTACATACATACACATATATTGTACATATATAAAATAGTAAGAAAGATAAAGGGTTTCTATACATATTATGCAAATAAAATAGTTATTGCTGTATATAAAGTTCTGAGTATTAAATATTCCACAGTAATGACATTGCACCGAATTCCAGTGTCTTTTTAATTATTATATATAAGTATTGCACAGTAGTTGTAGAGACTACTGTGCAGTGCTTGTGTGAGCAGCTGGTTCCTGATTGGTCGGGGCGCTGCCTGCACCAGTCACCCGGTCCTTCTGTTTCTCCTCTGATGGTGTGTTCAGGTTGAAGGAGGAGCGCCCCCGTCACCCGCTCCACCTCGACTACATCCAGGCGGTCGCCCGGGCCGTGTCCATCCCCGTCATCGCCAAGTGAGTAACGCCTCCACGCCCTCGTGGTTCTAACGGCTTCCTTTAAAAAGCAGCTAGACAGGGGAAGACGCGGAGAGCTGCAGTTACATCAGGTTCTTTAAATCTTATCTGGATGCTTTCTGAAGACCACCTAACCCCTGATAGACACTGATAGGGGGCTGGCTGGAGGGCTTAGGCATTAAAGACCTTGATCTGCCTTTTGCAAAACTTGTGTGTGTGTGTGTGTGTGTGTGTGTGTGTGTGTGTGTGTGTGTGTGTGTGTGTGTGTGT
>NC_048414.1:791741-793666 GCF_013103735.1 Etheostoma cragini | reverse complement strand
TAGGGATAATTTCCTATAAATGAGGTTTATTGACCATAAATTCCAAAAATAACTGTAAAACTAAAGTTAATAAGTTAGCGTTACGTAGTAAACATTGAAAAAAGTGTTGGAAGGAGGGTTAACCCGGGCCGTCTGTCCTCAGTGGGGGGTCTCTGGATCTGGTGAAGACCAACGGGGACATCGAGGCGTTCAGGCGGGCGACGGGCGCCTCCTCCGTCATGCTGGCTCGCGCCGCCATGTGGAACGCGTCGGTGTTCAGCGCCCGGGGGCCCTTCCCTCTGGACCGGGTCATGGAGGACTACCTCAAATATGTGAGTTTCAACGTCAGCCGCATGCACCCAAACGCAAGAATCCAACGCAGGTCTAACGCAGTAGAACCGGTCCCCCAGAGGCCACTTTGGTACTTTAAAATGTATTAATAATAATAATGTATAAACTTAATTAGTCCCGCAAGGGGAAATTTACAATTTAAAATTTACACTCTGTTGTTATTACACACAGGCCTGGAGGTCTGTGTACCAATGGATTTTCGTTTTCAAATGAAAAAAAACTATAAAAAAAACCCCAAAACAGCCATTTTCCCAGTTCCCATTAGTAAAATAGGGAAACAAAAAATGGAAAACAACACGGAAGGAAGTAAGTAAGTAAGTAAAATTTATTTGTATAGCACTTTTCTCAGATGAAGATCACAAAGTGCTTCACAACAAAAGGAAGCATTTAACAACTCTCATAAATACAATACATTAAAAAAACAAAAGAATAACCCGTACACATAAGACCAGCCTAACGAGCCTACGATCTAGTTAAAAGCCTCTTTAAAAAGCAGAGATTTCATCTGAGTTCTAAAGTGTTCCACACAGTCTAAGCAGCGCATGGAAGGAGGCACAGCGTTCCACAACCTCGGTTGAAATGAAATGCCCCCCCCCCTAGTTTTAAAATGTGTAAGGGGGGCAACTAATATAAGATTGTCTTTGATGCGTTTTTATAGATGGGAACAGGAAAAAACACAACGCTTGTGCGTACGTCTCATTTCTCAATTTTTACAACTTTTTTTCGGGACCCTGAAGTCGCAGCACAGACACATAAAGACATGTCCGTGCCAGGTGCTGTCAGTGTTCAATCGTACCGACGATCGCTTCCGGGTCGCGGGAAGAAAAAACTACATAGAATAAAGAAAGAAGACGTATACACACGTATTTTATTTTCCAATATTTAAACAAAAACCCTGCTGTTTTCCTGTTTACTGAGTGGAATTGGGAAACTGGCTGTTTTTGGTTGTTTTTTTTCATTTGAAAACAAAAAATCCAATGGGGCGCCCAAGTGCACGGACCCCTGAACTACACACACATGCTCAGTACCTACATGCACTAATGGAGAGATGTCAGAGTGGGGGAAGGGAAGGGGTCCCGACCAGTTGGCCACCTTGGCAGTGCCCAGAAGGTGAACCGGCACCTCCCCCAGCTACCAGTCCACCACCATACTTTAGTATGTACCGGGACTTGAACCATCGACCCTCCGGTTCCCAGCCCAACCGCCTACTGACTCAGCTACTGCTCAGGTTAAAAAAAGTTGCAAACATTAAGAAAAAGTGTTGAATAAAGGGACAAAAACGTAAGAAAAAGTTAAAAACAACGATAAAAGTGTTGATTTTCTCTTTTGAGGGGAAGACACCAGGAGGGTCAGGAGTCCAGGAGGGTTTTTGACTCTGAAGTGGTCTTGTGTTCCAGGCGATCCGGTACAACAACCACGCCTTCAACACCAAGTACTGCCTGTGTCAGATGCTCCGGGACAAGGTGGAGTCCCCCCTGGGGAAGCAGGTGCAGGCGGCCCAGACCAACGGCGAGCTCAGGTAGGGGTCAAGGGTCTGGGGTCTGGGGTCTGGGGCAGGGGGTCGGTCCAGGGGGTCAGGGGGCCTGGGTCAGGGG
>NC_048414.1:790375-791641 GCF_013103735.1 Etheostoma cragini | reverse complement strand
TTTCTCTATAGAGCCCCCCTACAGGTTTCTCTATAGAGCCCCCCTACAGGTTTCTCTATAGAGTCCCCCTACAGGTTTGTCTATAGAGGTGGTTTTATGTGTCCTTTCTCAACTAAATGTGACCTTGATACAACAAAAATCTATGAACCCCACACATTTTGGGTCTCTTTTTGGGGGAATTTTAATGTCCTTTGGGGTTGTTTTGTCTCTCTGGGGTCATTTGCTTGCTTCGCAAGTCAGCTTGTGTCCCTTTGTAGTCAGCTTGTGTCCCTTTGTAGTCAGCTTGTGTCCCTTTGTAGTCAGCTTGTGTCCCTTTGTAGTCATTTGGTGTCCCTTTGTAGTCAGCTTGTGTCCCTTTGTAGTCATTTGGTGTCCCTTTGTAGTCAGCTTGTGTACCTTTGTAGTCATTTGGTGTCCCTTTGTAGTCATTTGGTGTCCCTTTGTAGTCATTTGGTGTCCCTTTGTAGTCATTTGGTGTCCCTTTGTAGTCAGCTTGTGTCCCTTTGTAGTCAGCTTGTGTCCCTTTGTAGTCATTTGGTGTCCCTTTGTAGTCAGCTTATGTCCCTTTGTAATCAGCTTGTGTCCCTTTGTAGTCAGCTTGTGTCCCTTTGTAGTCATTTGGTGTCCCTTTGTAATCAGCTTGTGTCCCTTTGTAGTCAGCTTGTGTCCCTTTGTAGTCAGCTTGTGTCCCTTTGTAGTCATTTGGTGTCCCTTTGTAGTCAGCTTGTGTCCCTTTGTAGTAGTTTTGCTTCTCTTTTTGTACATTATTTTGGACCGTTATCACCGTATCTGTGTGTGAAACATTAGAGAAGCTAGAGCAGATAATAAACGAGCTTGAGCAGAACCTGCTAAAGAAGTCCAACTGAAGGCTCTTTGGACCTTCTTCACGGCGGACATGTTGATGGGTCCTAGGAGGTGTATTTAAACCGTTAACGATGGCTGCATTCCATTTAGGGGAGGCCAGGGCGTTGTGCATGCTGACTCACTGACGTAGATCACTCGGAAGCTGAGTGGAATTCAGCCATCGTTAAAGTTATCAAGTTCAGCCGTGGTTTTCTACTATGACAAGTCAAAATGTCCGCCAGTAAAGGACAAAACAACAGACGGATGGAAAGATACTGGAGATGTGTGTTGAGCTTGGGTTTCAGGCTCTGTGCAGACAGACAGACAGACAGACAGAGAGACAGGCAGACAGACAGACAGACAGAGAGACAGACAGACAGGTAGAGAGACAGACAGATAGAGAGACAGACAGACAGACAGAGA
>NC_048414.1:786070-790275 GCF_013103735.1 Etheostoma cragini | reverse complement strand
TTCTGCTTTTCTAACTCAAACATTAGGTATAATTTCCTATAAATGAGCTTTATTGACCATAAATTCCAAAAATAACTGTAAAGTTGTTAATAAGTAGACGTAGTGTTGAAAACCTCCAAAAGAGTGACAAACATTGAAAGAAAGCGTCAAAAGTGTTGAAAAAAAAAAAAAGGGACAAAAACGTAAGAAAAAGTTAAAAACATCGATAAAAAGCTGAAATGGACTCAGACGGGAAACTTTTAAATCTGAATCTCAAAAGTCGGGATTCACCGAATCCAGATGTTTTGGGCCGAACGCCGCGTCCTCCTCCTCCTCCTCCTCCTCCCATCCTCCGTCCGTTACCATGGTAACCACATTACGGACGTCAGCGTACTCGTATTCTTTCAGAAATACTGTGAAACTGTGTTACGGCTGCATGAAGTACATACATATCAGAGTAGAAGTATAAGGAGTGTGGATGTGGACGGTATTTACACAGTTAGAGGATTTTCATGACACAGTATTTGCATAATTAAGGAGTTGTTATGGTAACCGTGATAATGAATAGGTAGTAGAGTAATGTTATTGTTATTGTTATTGTTATTGTCCAGTTTTACCCTCCGGTTGTCCTCGGGTCCAAATTTGACCCGTTTTCCGTTCATGTTTTTCTTTATTGTTCGAAGAGTCGGGTCGTTGGAACAAGCGCTGAAAATGTCAACGTTAAAAATTTCCTTTTGAAATTTTTGTGGGTTTTTTCCCCAAAATTCTTAAAGCTTTTTTTTTTTTTTTACTTTTGTCACTTTTTTTTAACATTTATTTTACTTTATTTGAAATTTTCTCTCTTCTTTACACTTTTTTTAAACATTTATTTTACTTTATTTTACATTTTCTCTCTTCTTTACACTTTTTTTTAAAGTTCTTTGCCAGTTGTTTTTTTTCTCCAAATTCTAAAAAATTGACAAACTCCCAAATCCACAGAAAGCAGTGTCCTGATTATTAATTTAACGTGTGAGGAGCGTTGTTGGAACCATCCACGTTACTTTTTTGGACACTTTGTTGGAAAAACCCAAATTTCTGATATAGAAACTTTTTGGAAAGGGGTCAGATTTGACCCGAGGACACCGTATAACGAATTCATACGCAGACGCTGTGGGAATAAAACACGATTTAAATTAAAAAAACAAACCCAGTGAATCGGATAAAACCTTTAAAAAAAAAACAGGTTAACATATTTAAAGTCTATCTTAACCCTCCGGGTGTCTTCAGGTCAATTTGACCCAATTCATGAAGTTTCTATATCAGAAATTTGGGTTTCCTTCAGACAAATTGTCCAAAAAATAACGTGGATGGTTCCGTGCAACGTTCTCCACAAGTAATTTAAAAAATCAGTTCACTACTTTCATTACGTTTGGTTTAATTCAATTGTATAGCATTGGGAATACAATAATTAAAGAATGTTAAAGAAAGTGAAAAAGCTTCAAAAACGTCAAAAAGTGCATAAAAATGGATGGAAACATTGGAAAAAGTGACAAAAAAATCGAAAAAAGTGACAACAAAAATCAAAGAAAATGACAAAACAATCGAAGAAAGACTAATACTTCTGTAAAAGACGACCAAATAGTCTATATTTTAAATATAGACCCTGAAAACAAGAGTTGCATGGTCGAGGGTTAGACTGTCTAATGGTTTTCCGGCCGAGCTACGCGGGAGCCCAGTGAAAGAGTGTACAGTTTCCGAGGAGACCGTGAACGCAGCACAGGGATCAACCTGGGGGAGTAAAACTCGCTTCAACCGAACAGAAACACCGACAACAACAAGTTGACACAATAATGGGACTTTCCTGTCCCCCCCCCCGGAGTCCGGAGACATGTACGTTGACCGCGTCGTGGTCGGTTCACAACTTTTAATCGAGGAATTAGTCGACGTGTGCCTCGAGACGGAGTTCTGCTTTCAGTCGGATGGAAGTGCGCGAGACGGCTCAGTTTTAACAGACACACGGGCGGTGTAAACGGAGGACAGTTGGTGTTTTTTATTCTTATTTTCTACAGTTCAATGTCCACAGGAAACTACGCGGAGGAGCTGGACTTCCGGTTGGTGTTCGAGGAGGACGGCAGACGGACGGCAGGTACGTTCCTCTCGTTTTTACCGACGTTATTTAGCACTTTGCCAACTAACGTCAAGCTAACGAGAACTAGCGTATGTTACACCGGAAGTTAAGCGCTGTGGTTTTCAAAATAAAATCAACATAAAAAAAATTGATTAGGCTTTATTAATCCCACACTAGGGAAATTCCCTTGTTACAAATGCTCAAAAAACACACACACACAAGACAAATACACACTTAATGGTGTAATAAGAAATAGACAAAAATAGAATAAGAGTAACAGGAATAGTAATGTGTACACTGTAAACACCCTTATAAACACACAGACAGCTAAACAAATACAGACGCAGATATTTGGAAGAGATGAGGTAATATAGGTTGGATTGTTACAAACATGGGCGTAGATTTTAGTTTTTTTTGGGGGGGGGGGCACATTGTAACCGGGGGTCTGGGAACTTTAGAGCTTATTTCCTTATTAAAGAAGTTTCCCGCCAAGAAATTTGAGCCGTTTTGTGTGTTTTTGGCTTTGAAACCCACACACATCTGGCAAGGCTGCTTGTAGTTCTAATCCTACATTTCCCATGAACACTTGCACGACCGTGGTCCAGACACACCCTTCTGTAGCATGACGCACGCTGCTATTGGCCGGGCGTCCATGCTTACGCTAGGTAAAGTGACACGATGCGTTCAGGGTCCTGTCCCCCGACCAATCGGCGGCCTTACCTTTACCACTCAGGTTCAATGCCTAACACCAACCAATCAGGCTGCTTCGTAGGGCGGGACTTGCCTAGAAGTGCCGTGGGATCCTTAATCCCTGGGGGGGGGGGGGGGGGGGGGGGGGGTTACGAGACGCCTCCCGAGACAATATCACGATACTAATGTCGCAATACGATATTATTGCGATATATTGCAATTTATAGCCGTTTTTCTAACTTCTAATTCTTCCCAATTTCTATGCTGTATTGATTCCCCCCCCCCCCAATAATTACTCTGTCAGCAGTGTTAGTTACCCAGGGAAGGAAACCAACAAACATGGCTGCTGGGAAATCTGATTGGCAGGGGTAAATCTACCGGCCGTGTTGCCTGGTGACCACAAAAGTAAATTTAAAGCCCGGGTTAGAGCTGAGAAAATGACTTTAGTCGGAGAGAATCGTCTTTAATCGCTGCAGACTGCTGATTGGTCGGAGAGAATCCTCTTTAATCGCTGCAGACTGCCGATTGGTCGAAGAGAATCGTCTTTAATCGCTGCAGACTGCTGATTGGTCGAAGAGAATTGTCTTTAATCGCTGCAGACTGCTGATTGGTCGGAGAGAATCGTCTTTAATCGCTGCAGACTGCTGATTGGTCGGAGAGAATCGTCTTTAATCGCTGCAGACTGCTGATTGGTCGGAGAGAATTGTCTCTAATAACTGCAGACTGCCGATTGGTCGAAGAGAATCGCCTCTAATTGCTGCAGACTGCTGATTGGTTGGAGGGAAATGTAGTTATTTAACCGTCTGTAAAACTGAGTTTCTACACATTTAATCCTGCAAAAGCACCACTTTAAATCTTGTGTTAATTAGAAATGTGCTCATAAGTTTCTTAGAAATGATGTAAACTTTAATGTATACTTATATATATTATGTATATTTACTAAATGAGTAATTAAGCATGAATAAGCATAAAAAATGACTCATCAACTAAAGAAATCTTAGTCGACTAAAACCAGAACCACAGATTAGTCCAAATCGCCACATGTGATCTTCTCCATATTGCCCAGTCCTAGTTGGGCGTACAGTGTTTTATTTTGAAAATCGTAACAGGAAATTGTGTTGTTTTTACTTTCAGTGGATGTGACACATCCAGCTGTCAGTTGTTATATTTAGGTGAGTTATTGAATGTGGACGAGGAGGCGAAGGAGCGCCTAAATCAGCTGAAAACCTCGCAGACCTCCAGAGACCTCTTGGATTCTAGTTTTTATCGATCGGTCTGATGTGGTTTTTAAGTTTTGATCGTAAGCTGGCGGACAAGTTGCCGTAATTATTTTGGGAGTTTTAGACCGTTGGTCTAAAGGGGCGCTTTGCAGTTTTGGTCATTTCTTTGCTTTTTGCACACATGTTTCTCTACAGAGCCCCCCCCCCCC
>NC_048414.1:772498-785970 GCF_013103735.1 Etheostoma cragini | reverse complement strand
GGGGGGGCCTCATCGCCTCCTCCTCCTCCTTCCTCCCCTCTTTCTGCCCCAGAGGGGAGAAAGAGAGGAGGAAGGAGGAAGGGAGGGCAACGGTTGCTGCATCACATCTGGTTCATCTGCGTCCATCACGTTGAGGGTTGTTTCCAGAGCGGCGGCGGGTGGAGCTGTTGAAGCAGTCACACCACAGTTGCCGCTCTGGAGACGTTATGTTTTTGCATGTGGCCCGTGATGCGTGTGTCCGAGTGTGAAACACGGCTATAAATAGTGAGTTGTGTGTGTGTGTGTGCAGCTGTGAATGAATACACTGATCTGCTGTAGATAGTTAGTGCAGCACATGAAGTAGTAACTGCTGCTCTAGTCCGGCTGCAGGGCGACGCTCACACGTCAACATCAGAGCACAGAGCCGTGAAGTTGTGTAACACGGCATAAATGGGACTAGGCCCGCACGATTAGTCGTTATCGAATCGCAATCTCGACTCACCCTGTTCACGATTTAATTTTTAAAATTACTAAAAATAACTAAACTAAAAAGGTATTACATATATATATATATATATATATTTTTTTTTTTAATTACTTTGATTCTCATTTAATTTTAAACGCAACGACTTTCTTCTGTTAGTTTTAACCATAGAATAAAATAGGATTTAACCCTCATGTTGTCTTCATGTTGTCCCCATGTTGTCCTCATGTTGTCTTCATGTTGTCTTCATGTCTTCCTCATGTTGTCCCCATGTTGTCCTCATGTTGTACTCATGTTGTCTTCATGTTGTCCCCATGTTGTCCTCATGTTGTCTTCATGTTGTCCTCATGTTGCCCTCATGTCGTCCTTATGTTGTCTTCATGTTGTCCTCATTTTGTCCTCATGTTGTCTTCATGTTGTCCTCATGTCCTCATTTTTCCCCATGTTGTCTTAATGTGATCCTCATGTTGTCTTCATGTTGCCCTCATGTTGTCCTCATGTTGTCCTCATGTTGCCCTCATGTTGTCTTCATGTTGTCCTCATGTTGTCCTTATGTTGCCCTCATGTTGTCCTCATGTTGTCCTCATGTTGTCTTCATGTTGTCTTCATGTTGTCCTCATGTTGTCTTCATGTTGTCTTCATGTTGTCTTCATGTTCTCCTCATGTTGTCCTCATGTTGTCTTCATGTTGTCCTCATGTTGCCCTCATGTTGTCTTCATGTTGTCCTCATGTTGTCTTCATGTTTCCCTCTTGTTGTCTTCATGTTGTCCTCATGTTATCTTCATGTTGTCTTCATGTTCCCCTCTGATTGTCTTATGTGGTCCTCATGTTGTCCTCATGTTGCCTCCATGTTGTCCTCATGTTCCCCTCATGTTGTATTTCCTAAAAGTTTTAGGATGTTAGTAGAGGATGAAGGTGTTTCAAGCCACTGTGGGGAACGTGTCATGCTGTTGTTTTGGTTTATGAGTCTGTGTGCAGGCTTAACTGTCCGGTGCAGCTGACCTGAGGCAATAAAAACAAAACATTCTTTTGTTTGCAATGCGAATTGTAATGTGATTTACATGTTGTTGATTCTCTTACACCTCGCAGGTCCAGAGCTCAATGTGAGGACGCCTCCCGCCTCCACTCAGGCTCTGGCGGGGCAGCTCGTCAGCCAGGAGCTGCAAGGTCACCCTCCATGTTTCCCCTACCTGCACAGCGGCTACCAGCCTCAGGGGCCCCAGTACGGAGCCCAGGGGAACCCCAGAGCCTTTGACTGTCCCAGTATCCAGATCACCTCCATCGCTCCTAACAATAATGTGGAGCCGGGCAGTAGCCAGGAAGCTTTGGCGGTAGGCGGGGCAGAAGGGGGTTACCCCGAAGTGTCCTGGTCCAGAAGCCAGCTCTACCTGCCCCTGGACCCCTGCTACCGGGACCCGATACTCTGCCCGAGCCCCTGCAGCAGCCTGTCCTCCAGGAGCTGGATATCCGACCTTTCCTCCTGCGAGTCCTTCTCCAACAACTATGACGACGTGGAGGGGGAGCTGGGCGATGCCGCCCGCCTCGCCCTGGGGTCTCCCCTCAACCTGGGGTCCCCCCTCGCCCTGGGGTCCCCCGTCGGGTCGCCTCTGGGGTCCCCGGGCTGTGGAGGTGGGGCGTTCGGGGTGGAGCTATGGCAACAAAAATACCAACATCCTTTAGCCTTCAGTCCGGTGCTGTCGCCCCATCAGTCGCCCCGCCAGTCGCCCTGCCACTCCCCTCAGACCAGCGTCACCGAGGAGAACTGGCTGAGCCGCCGCCCCACCTCAAGGTACACCTTCGTCTTCATGGTTTACAGATGTCTCAATATTAGGGGTGTCACGGTTTCGGCTTAAGCGAATTTAAGAGCAGGATCAGCGATTTCCCTCAGAAGTTTATCTCTCTCCATTCCGCCTACTTGTGCACATCCAAAGAAAAAATGAACAATCACACAGACACAGCGTAGTTTAGCGGCTGGTAGCCTGCAGGTAAAGATGCAGGGTAACGTTACCTCACTGGCTGCTAGGATGCAACACCGAGGGTATCTTACCGGTAGCTGCAGCTGCTCTTTTACAGACAACATGGCCGCTGACGGAGTTGGAGATGACGAAGAAACAACAGAAGTCAAAAAATCCATCCTTCCCTCACTGGGTGGCAACATTTTGCCTTCCCTGTGAGGGAGCTATTGAAACTACATAGTTAAAGCTTATGTGCTCAGACGGGACTCCATTGTACGTTCACGTGCACATCGTTAACCTTTCACTTGCACCTCGTATATTGAGACACTGAATGAGTTCTCGTGAAGTACCCACCCGCCATTTAGTGGCTCTTATTGTGGCATTGCTGTCACAATCAAATCATGATGTTAAAATCAGATGCCAGTTGAATCGTGACACCCCTACTAGTTAGTAACTTTATTTATTTAAACAGGCAGTCTGAGATCAAGATCTGATGTTAAAGATCGTTCTGACCTTTGTTTCTCTGTGGTTTTTCTCCTCAGGCTACAAACAGGCGTCATTTTGTTATGACCTAACAACCATCAAACAAAACCAAAACATACAAGCGAACAATGAACAAATGTAGCTTGAGGCTACTGCAACCTGGAACCAGTTCTGCCGTAATGCATGCGTACATTAAGTTGAATTGTTATCAGATGTGAGGATACTGTAACAGTTGAGCTTCATAGATTAACATCATAAAACGATTGTTCCCTCCTGTCAGTAAAGATCCGGATTTTAAGCTCGTTTAAGGGTTCATATTTTTGGGGTTAAATGTGAGTCTTGATTCGAGACCTGGCCAAATCCTGCTAAGGCTGTGTTCAGGTTTGAGGCGGTCTGAGAGTCCAGTCTAGGTGACAGGAAACATCAAGATTCAAGGTGTTTATTTGTCATTACAATGACAAGATGTGCAATGTAATGCTCGTATCCCGCCCTCCCCAACAGAAAAGGAAAACTATAAATACAAACAACAAATGGAAAAACCCATAAATAACAGATAACCCTCGTGCTGTCTTCCCGTTAACCATGAACTTGTCTTTCCAGGTCAAAATTAGAATTTATTTTGGTGCTTTTCCGATGTTTTTTGTTGACGCTGTTTCTAATTTATTTGTCATTTTTTCCAGCTTTTGGTGCTTTAAAAAAAAAAAAAAAAAAAACTGAGCTGGTTTAATAACAGGTTTTACACTTATTCTTGGAATTCATGGTCAACAAACCTCATTTATGTCAAATTATACATAGGTTTTTAGTTAAAAAAGGCAGAAATTAGGAATAAGACTAATAAGAGGAATAAGATCAGAGGATGTTGATGTTATGTCCGGAAACTGGTTTGAAACCATCAAAAAAAAAAAAATAATTCCAATTCCTTGAGATTAAATAAAACACCCCAAATATTCAATGAAAGTAAACATTCATTTTACCTGAAGAACGTTGTATGAAATCATCCATGTTATTTTTTGGGGCAATTTGCTTGAAAGAAATCCATATTTCTGATGTAAAAAACACTTCCAAAAACGGGTCCATTTGACCCGAGGACGACACACGAGGGTCAACCAAGTCCAGTAGCTAAGAAGCTATGAACAGTGCAAAGGGTCAGTGTGCATACAAGTAACAATGGGTAAAGTCCAGGCTAGCTATGTAGCTATACAGTCTGCCTATGTACACTGCCTCTATTGCTGCCACAACAACGTTAAAAACCCAATGGAGGGTAAAAAAAACAACACAGCCGAGTGTTTCCTGCAACAACAAAGCTCTCGCTGTGTTTCGCTCGTCTCTTTCTGTCTCTCCCGTGAAATGTGAAATGTTAAAATCTATTAACGATCTGACTGAAAACAGTAAATGTGAAATATTAAGTTTAGATGTGTGTTGTTGGGGGGAGGGGGGTGGGGGGGAATCAGTACAGCATAGTATCGCGATTATTTTCAGTGGTAATACTGTATTGATACACAGTTCTAAGTATAGATCTTTTATTATATATTATATATTATATATGTGTTGGTCAGTTTGTCCCGTTCTGCAGCGATAACATTGAAGATGAACAAACAGAGAAATGATTCTTTTTAGATGAAACAGATGTTGATAAGTTTCCTTTTGGGGGACGTCATTTGAAATTGGGAAAAATTTGAAGTTGGAAAAAAAGTGATAAATTGCAATATATTGCGGAATATTGCAATATGTTTGAAATCGCAATAATATCACATTGTGGCAGACGTATCGTGATGATAGCGTATCGGGGGGGACTCCAACCCTGGGGGGGGGGGTTGAGGACACAACAGGACGTCACACATGTGCCGTCACACTCTGTGGTGGCAAATGTAATGTGTCGGCGCGAAGAATCCGGCACAAATGGGTTAAAACGTCCATCAAAATCTCTCCAAAAATCAACGAGTAATCTTGTTGAAATAATCGTGATTTCAAAATTTACCAAAATATTCGCAAATATTGTTTTTTTTGGACATCATCGAGCAGCCCGACGTCAGCGTAACCCTGATTTAAATGCCCTGCACAGAGCAAAACGTTTTTCTTGGTGTGAACGTCCACTAATCCCAACTGTACTCTCCCAGACCGTCATCCAGACCCACGTCCCCCTGCGGGAAGAGACGCCACGCCGGCGCCGAGTCCAACGCCCGCACGCCGTCCCCCCACCACTCCCCCAGCACCACGCCGGGCGCCTCCCCCCGGGGCAGCGTGACGGACGACACCTGGGTGGGAAGCCCCGGCGGCGCCCTGGGGTCCCTGCTGATGTGCGGCTACCAGGATCTGGACGTCCCCTCCAAGACCAGGAGGACGTCGGGAGCCCAGCTGGGGGGCCTCTCCGCCGGGCAGGGAGACCCGGGCCTGGAGCCCTTCCTGGATTCTCCTGGGGAGGAGGGGCGCGAACAGGACGGCCTGGCGGATCTCTTCTTCCAGGTGCCGTCCCACTTCAGCTGGAGCGAACCCAAACCTGGGAATCCTCCTCTGTTCAGGTTGGCACGACGATAATCCAGCTAGCCGCCCCCCCCTGTTTGCAGTCTTTATGCTAAGCTAAGCTAACTTGCAATAGCTTCATATTTGCCGTACTTAGTGAGTTTGAAACTGGACAATATTATCTGTATTGTACAATAACACCGGCTTAATAGTCGTGCAATACTCTGCTGCTACAATTTAGTCATTATTACTGTTCACCATTACAACTCCTTAATTATTATAAATACTGTATCATAAAAACTCCTTAAACTATTTAAATACCATACATATCCAAACTCCTTAAATTTCTTAATTTATATTTCTATACATGCGTGCAACTGTAACACAGAATTTCAAATCAAAATGTCAATGAAGTATTTCTGATTCTGAGTGATATCCATCTTCTAATCTAACTCCACGTCATAAAGTGAAAGCAAATTTCCCAAAATGTGTAACTTTAACCCTCCTCTGACTGAGATAATGTCCAGTTTCAGAATTTCTGTCCTCCAGCTCTTCCACAGACTTTTCTGGGCACCCTTGTTCTCCTTTTTAATGCTAAAATGTAAATAAACCAATGGTGCGGCTTGCTCGTGGTGCAGTATTTGGTGTCTCAGAGTCTTATCTGGTCTTTGTGCGTCCGATGTCTCTTATCTGGTCTTTGTGCGTCCGATGTCTCTTATCTGGTCTTTGTGCGTCCGATGTCTCTGCCCTGTAGGAGCTCGTTCCCCCCCCCTCTAGACTGGCCGCTGCCCAACCAGTTTGACCAGTTTGAGTTGAAGGTGGAGGTCCAGCCCCGATCCTACCACAGGGCCCACTATGAGACGGAGGGCAGCCGCGGGTCCATTAAGGCACCAAACGGGGGACATCCTGTCGTCAAGGTGAGCAGAGTGCCAGTGGTCCAGGGGGGTCGCGTGGGATTTCCCCCTTTCTGGTCTACATGTCCCTTCCTCTACATGTCCTGTCTTCTACATGTCCCTTCCTCTACATGTCCCCTCCATGTCCCTTCCTCTACATGCCCCCTCCATGTCCCTTCCTCTACATGTCCCTTCCTCAACATGTCCCCTCCATGTCCCTTCCTCTACATGTCCCCTCCTCTACATATCCCCTCCATGTCCCTGCCTCTACATGTCCCTTCCTATACATGTCCCCGCCTCTACATGTCCCTTCCTCTACATGTCCCCTCCTCTACATGTCCCTGCCTCTACATGTCCCTTCCTCTACATGTCCCTGCCTCTACATGTCCCTTCCTCTACATGTCCCCTCCTCTACATGTCCCCGCCTCTACATGTCCCTGCCTCTACATGTCCCTGCCTCTACATGTCCCCTCCTCTACATGTCCCTGCCTCTACATGTCCCCTCCTCTACATGTCCCCGCCTCTACATGTCCCCTCCTCTACATGTCCCTGCCTCTACATGTCCCTGCCTCTACATGTCCCCTCCTCTACATGTCCCTTCCTTTACATTTCCAGTCCACCACCCTATTTTGGTCCGTGTTGGGACTGGAACCTGCAACCCTCCGGCTCCCAACCCAACTCCCTGCAGACTGAGCTTCTGCCACCCCCTAAATATAGATGGGATTTGAACTCCCAACCTTCACACTGTGGAACAGTTTCTCTTCCAACTGAGCTACAAGGGCCCAGTTGCAGGTCTGCAGGGGCCGTGGTGGTGGGGTTTGGGATAAAGATGGTGGTTTGGACTAAAATCCTCCCGAGGAAGGAACAAGCGTTTCCTCGTTGTCATGTAATGGACACCAGCTGCTATTCTGGGTGTTGCATTCTCCAGCCGCCGCCGAAGCCAAACGAGTTTCTTTGCTGCAACATGTGTTAAAAATAAATAAATTAATAATAATAACACTCACAGGCTTACACAGGAAACAGAATATCAAGTAGATCTCACTCTGAAAGATCAGACCTGACACCAGAGCAGGACTTATTTTACACAGTTATTAAAACTAAATTGCACAACTTTACTTTAAAAACTCATCTTTTTGACTCAAATAGCTTCACTTCTCTGTCATTGTAGGGGAGAAATAATTATATTTATTACAAGAAAGACTGAAAATAAGGAGAAATAGCAAGTCTAGCTCCCTGCAAAGTTAAAAAATATCATTTGTTGAATTTATACAGAAACCATTAAGTGGATCCTCCGTAGCTCAGACCGCTAAGCTACCAGACTACAGGAGACATTAGCTCAGACCGCTAAGCTACCAGACTACAGGAGACATTAGCTCAGACTGCTAAGCTACCAGACTACAGGAGACATTAGCTCAGACTGCTAAGCTACCAGACTACAGGAGACATTAGCTCAGACTGCTAAGCTACCTGACTACAGGAGACATTAGCTCAGACTGCTTAGCTACCTGACTACAGGAGACATTAGCTCAGACTGCTAAGCTACCAGACTACAGGAGACATTAGCTCAGACTGCTTAGCTACCAGACTACAGGAGACATTAGCTCAGACTGCTAAGCTACCAGACTACAGGAGACATTAGCTCAGACTTGCAGAGTCGGATCACTTTCTCAGCACAAACAAACCACTCCAGAGTTTAATTAAAAAGCCAGACACACAGAGAGACAGACAAACAGACTGATGGAAAACCCAGAACAAAAACAACAACCAAACCCAGTCGTAGACGTTAGTAAAGACCAGGGTTTTAAGCTTGTTTAAAATTAGCATTCAGCAGGAAGAGCAGCTGTTCATCACATGACTCCATTTTGTGTCTTCAGTTGCTGGGATACAGCGAGCAGCCGCTCAGCCTGCTGCTGTTCATCGGCACCGCAGACGACCGCTACCTCCGGCCGCACGCCTTCTACCAGGTCCACCGGGTGACGGGGAAGACGGTCACCACCAGCTGCCAGGAGAAGATGGCGGACGGCGCCAAGATCCTGGAGATCCCTCTGCTTCCAAGCAACGACATGTCGGCCAGGTAACGTCACACCTGGGCTCGGGATCAGCTGCTCTTTGCAGGGCATTTAAATCAGGGTTATGCTGACGTTAGGCTGTCAGATAATGTCAGAAAAAATCATATTTGCGATTATTTTCGGTACATTTTGAAATCCCAATTATTTAACAAGAGTACTCGTTGACTTTTGGAAAGATTTTGAGAGACGTTTTAACCCATTTGTGCCGGATGCTTCGCGCCAACACATTACATCTACCGCCGGTTACTGCGTTGCGCAACTCTGAAACTCTGACTACCAAGAGCCTGGGTCTGGGCCTGGGCCTGGGCCTGGGTCTGGGTCTGGGTCTGGGCCTGGGCCTGGGCCTGGGTCTGGGTCTGAGTCTGAGTCTGGGTCTGGGTCTGAGTCTGAGTCTGGGTCTGTCCCAGGGTTTCTTCCTTAAAGGAAGTTTTTCCTCACCACTGTAGCCCTGTTGCTTGCTCTGGAGGAAACTACTATACCTGTTGGGTCCTTGTAAATTCTGGAGTATGGTCTAGACCTGGTCTATCTGTAAAGGGTCTCGAGGATAACTCTCGTTATGAATAGACACTATAAATAAAATTGAAACTGAACCTCCTGCCGGCTGCTGCGTGGCGCAGCATTTTGTATTCGTCGATATTTTCGTGACACGTGCAGCAGGGAACGCACTGTCATTGGTTCGGGTTTGGAGGCGGGTTTTGTTGACTATTTAAAGCCACGTGACCACCAAAATGTACCGTAGTTTGCTGAAAATCACGTCAATCAACCAGACACACATGTGCGTTTGTTTATGAATTTTTTGAGGGACGAGCGAGAAAACGGCCCCGACAGAGGAGGAGTTAGACAGCGAGGGCAGGGACGTTGAGGTGGAAGATAGTGAGGAGTTTGGGAGGAAGGATGTAGCAGATAATGATGATGATGGTGATGAAGAAGTGCTGTATGATCCTGGATGAGGTTCAGAGTTGCGCAACGCAGGAACCGGCAGTAGATGTAATGTGTCGGCGCGAAGCAGCCGGCACAAACGGGTTAATAGAAAGTTTTAATAGACGTAACGAATGGCACATAACGTGAAGTAACGTGGCATTTTATTTAGTTTGAGTTTCAACTCGTCCAGTCGTGCTTTAAAATGCCAGTAGTAGTTATATATGTGCAATAAACTAAATTTACTGCACAGTGAATGACCGTCAGAACCAGAAAAAAAGATTCATTGGCCTTTAAATTTCAATTTGCATTTATTGTGCTGAACACATGTTACTATTAAATACACATTACATGTAAAAGAGACAATAACATACACAATAACAAATACAGTACAAATTAGCAAATATGTGGAATATACCTTTAGGCTGGGTGGTTTAGTGCAAAGATGTTGAGGGCTCGAATGTAAGAGTATTTTTTGTCCAGTGGGGCGAGTAAATGTCTCTTCCACTTGACCTACAAAAAAATCCACCATTTTGGATTTTGGATCCACCGTCCAATGTCGAGCCCTGCTTTAAAATGCCAGTGAATTTTAGTTTTAGAGCTACTGAGACTGCTGACTTTCTCCAGTTCTTCTTCTTCTTCTTCTTCGTCTTCCTTTGGAACCAGTTTGTATTTTGGGTTTTTTTTCCTCCTCCCCAGCATCGACTGTGCCGGCATCTTGAAGCTGCGTAACGCCGACATCGAGCTGAAGAAGGGAGAGGTGGACATCGGGAGGAAGAACACGAGGGTGCGAGTTGTGTTCAGGGTCGCCGTCCCTCAGCCGGACGGACGGATGCTGTGGCTGCAGACCACCTCCAGCCCTGTGGAGTGCTGTGAGTCCCTAACAACAACTAGAGACAACAGGACGGGGTCTGCCGGGGACAGACGCACTGCAACTGAAGACAAAACACAGATAGACAAAACACACAGACAGACAAAACACACGCAACTCAACAAGACACAGATAGACAACAACTAGAGACAACAGGACGGGGGCTGCCAGGGACAAACGCCCTGCAACTGAAGACAAAACACAGATAGACAAAACACACACAAACAGACAAAACACACGCAAGTAGACAAAACACACGCAGATAGACAAAACACAAGCAGATAGACAACACATCCCGCAAATGGACAAAGCACATTCAGGAAAAACACAGAAACAGACAAAACACACGCAACGTAACAAAACACACGCAACTCAATAAAACACACAGATAGACAAAACACAAGCAAATCAACGCATTTTTTTAGGATTTTCATTGTTTTTAACTTTTTCTTACATTTTTGTCCCTTTTTTCAACGCTTTTGATTTTTTTTTCAAGGTTTGCCACGTTTTTAGGGTCAATAAACCTCATTTATAGGACATTATACCTAATGTTTGAGTTAGAAAAACAGAAATTAGGAATTATTGAGACTAAAATTAAAGGAATGGATGTTGATGATAATCCCAGACTGGAATATGTCAACTTTTACTCAATACTATTTAAAAAACACTTCCATTTGTTTTACAATGCTATAAAATTGAATAAGACGCCCCAAAATTAATGAAAGTAGAGATGTGTACTTGGCAAAGAGCGTTGGGTGGGATCAATCATGTTATTTTGGGGAATTAAAATGAACATTGATATAGGACAACATGGGGACAACATGAGGACAACATGGGGACAACATGAAGACAACATGAGGGTTAACACCAGTTTATTTTCAGAAGCAGAGGATATTCGGGGGATGTGACTGTGAGATGTTGCTTCATGCGTGTGCAGACTGACACAGATCCTAATCAGTGAGGTTATGTCTTCTCTTACAGCGGACCCAGTATTTCCTCTGTGTTCTGCTGTAGTCTAGTAATGAAGAAATGAGTAGAGGAAAAAATGCGTGATCACTCGCGGTTATCACACGCTTTTTTATCTGCTCTAAATGTACTTTTAAAGGCATATTTTTTACTTCTTTTGAATGCTCTAGTTGTGTTTTGAGACTCTACATCCTCCCAGGGACGTAGAGAGTACATGCAAATAACTTTAGTGTAGTGGAGAGAACCATCTGGAAGGGCTTTAAAAACTCAACTCGCCATCCACAGCATTACAGTTTCATTTGTACTCAGAAGTCAGATTTTCCGAGGTCAAAGTCGTAAAAACGCGCCCCAGAACTCAGATTTCTGAGTTCTCTGAGCTCAGTACCCCGAGCTTAAAATCCGACATGGCCGCTCCGTGCATCAACAGCAGTGAAAGCTGCGGTTATCGTCACCGCCACCGCCCAGCGTGAGGAGAGGGCAGATGTGAGTCGCGCATGCTCAGATTTAAACGGTTTACGACACAACTGTCACACTGAAATTAGTGAAATCCATGAAATAATAACGTTTTCTCATTACAAAGAACAACAGAAGATGGAAATCATCACACAAACATTGTAGCTAGCTGTGGCTGATTGGTTGCTAACGTTAGCTCAAAACACCATTCACCTGACAGCCTTTGTTGTGTTTGATGCTAACGTCAGTTGGCAACCTGGCCGGTGTGAATTCAAATCCCAAAACTGGTTTTGAGGAGAGTGGTTAGGAGAGCTGTTTAGAAGTGAACGTTTCCTGTAACTACTTGGTTGGGAAGAGGCTAATGGCTAACCTTGCTAGAACTATGCTAACTACCCTAAATTGCGAAATTGGGGGGGGGGGGAGTAGCTCAGTCTGTAGGGAGTCGGGTTGCCAACCGGAGGGTCGCTGGTTCCAAATGTATGGTGGCCGACTGGTAGCTGGAGAGGGGCTGCCAAGGTGCTCTTGAGCAAGGCACCTAACCCCCAACTGCTCGGGGCGCCTTTCCATGCACAGCCCCCCACCCCCCCGACATCTCTCCATTTAGTGCGTGTATAGGTACTGAGCATGTGTGTGTATTTCAGGCCTGTGTGTGTGTGTGTGTGTGTGTAATAACAACAGAGTATATTATATAATATAATATTATTATAAAAGTGAAAGGAACGCAGTCGACTCGGGTGTGACATCATTCCCAGCTCCGTCTTCCTAATCCAGAAGTAGATATAACGCACTAATTTTGCTGCACCCCAAACTACAGAGCGGCCCACATCCCAGAACCCAGAACCCAGAACCCAGAACCCGCATGTCTAACTAGGAATTTGCGTCAACCCCCTTGTGTTCTTTTTCCCCCCCCCGGAACAATCTTCTGATTCCAGCTTGTTAAAAGTGGAATATCTTCCAGTTTCTTCCTTTAAAGAGATCTGAACTGTGTTCCCAGCCCAGCGCTGCGGCCAGGAGCTCCCCAAGGTGGAGGGCGTCCTCCCCGCCAGCTGCTCCGTGGACGGAGGGACGGAGATGCTCATCACCGGGTCCAACATCTCCACCCAGTCCCGCGTGGTCTTCATGGAGAAAGCCCCCGGTGAGACCCGCTAACCCCTCTCCTGTTGATCCTGTTGATTCGATGTTGTGTGTAATTTTAGTTTTGGTTTTTCTCTTTTCTGGATTTTAGTTCATTTCTACTTTAATTGCATTATGCAGTGGAGAGTGCTCAGATTAAGCCCCTCTGAGCTTTTCTTTACATCACTCCATCAGATCTTTTATGGATCATGTGTGTATTAATCTGTAGTTATATATGTGTAATAAACTAAATTTACTGCACATTAAATGAATGACAATCGGAACCAGAAAAAAAGATTTGTTGGCCTTTAAACTTTAATTTACATTTATTGTGGTGCACACATGTTACTATGAAATACACGTTACATGTAAAAGAGACAATAACATACACGTATACGCAGATATGTGGAATATAACTTTAGGGTGGAGGGTTTAGTGCAAAGATGTTGAGGGCTGCAACTAAAGAGTATTTAAACGTTGTGGAATAGTTTACTGGTCTCTAAAGTGTCAGTAAATGGTGAAAAATGTGGATCAGAGTTTCCCAAATATGGATGAATATAATGGAGAGACACACACACACACGCACATACACACACACACGCACTCATATACACACACATACACACACACTCATATACACTCACATACTGTACATAAACACGATTAAGCTATTAATCATACAAAAATATTTGGCCCTAAACAATAAAAGTTGATTATACTAATACTAAAAGACAACATAAGAATTCACACACACAAACACCTACACCCCCTAAGCACACACACACACACACACACACACAAACACACACACACACACACACACACAAA
>NC_048414.1:770767-772398 GCF_013103735.1 Etheostoma cragini | reverse complement strand
CAGAGACACAGAGACACAGAGACGAAGAGACACAGAGACGAAGAGACAGAGACATAGAGACACAGACACAGAGACAAAGAGACACAGAGACATGAGGACAATAATATACGTCCATAAATATACATGAAATTCAATATTTTTACATTTAACATTACATAATTTTCAGCAAACTTCAAAGAACAACAAAAAAACAACATCTCCACTGAGTTTAACCGAATATTCTCTGTTCTTAGTGGACTAATCTGTGGTTTTGGTTTTCGTGCCTATTCCTGATCTTGCTTGTTTCCTTGCCTAGTCCTGGTCTTGCTTGTTTCCTTGCCTAGTCCTGGTCTTGCTTGTTTCCTTGCCTAGTCCTGGTCTTGCTTGTTTCCTTGCCTAGTCCTGGTCTTGCTTGTTTCCTTGCCTTGTCCTGGTCTTGCTTGTTTTCTTGCCTAGTCCTGGTCTTGCTTGTTTCCTTGCCTAGTCCTGGTCTTGCTTGTTTCCTTGCCTTGTCCTGGTCTTGCTTGTTTCCTTGCCTAGTCCTGGTCTTGCTTGTTTCCTTGCCTAGTCCTGGTCCTGCTTGTTTTCTTGCCTAGTCCTGGTTTGCTTGGACTACCTGACATTCATGTCTTTATGGTGAGAAGAGGAAACCTACGCAGAACATACAAACTCCACCCAGAAAGACCCGGAACGACCTGGATCCAAACCAGGAACCTTCTTAACCCTTGTGTTGTCTTTCCGTCGACCTCCAACTTTGTGTTTTTCTGGTATTTTTCTGTTTTTTTCCACACTTTTCTCAACATTTTTGTAGTTTTTTTTTAATTTTTTTCATCACTTTTATTCAGCATTTGTAGTTTCCTTTAACCAATTTTTTTGTCACTTCTTTTTAACACGTTTTTGCCACCTTTGGTGATTCTACCAATTTAGTTTGGTCAGTTTTTTCAGGGTAAAAAAAAAAAAAAAGAATGGATGATTTTTTTTCTGCGTTTTTTAAGCTTTTTCCATCATTTGTCACTTTTTTCCACAGTCTTTGGTGGTAGTTCTGATATATAGTTCTTTTGTAAACGGGTCAATTTGACCCCGAGGACAACAGGAGGGGTAAAATAGCCAAATGCCTCGTCATCTAAATAGTGACGCGCATGAATGCATGAACCAGATTCCCACCGACGCACAAAATAACTCCTCAAATCCCAGAAAAACAGGATATATTTTTTGTAACTTGGGCACTGAATTTAATCAGAATCGCATTGTGTCAGACTTTGAGATTTCAGTAAAAAATCATACTGTTGTCCAAAGAATCAATGTGATATTGTAGCGTGATAAAACTAGTTATTTTTTGCATATCTGGCACATTTTATATATTTTAATCACAATATTTCTTGTTCTGTATCTCCCACAACCCACGATTTGATCTCATGAATCTTTATATATTTATTTTATAATCTATTTATTGATTCATGTTCGTATCTGCTCTAATGTCCGTGTCTTTGACTTGAATTGAATGAGTCACTTATGTTAATTTGATTTGTGAACACTGGTTATTAGTTTTGTTTTTCATATTAATGTTTCTACTCACTCCGCTGCTTTTTTCTGGAACAACTCTGGCGTCCATTTCCCACAGCGACCTTCCATCTGGGGGGGGGGGGCAAAAC
>NC_048414.1:768516-770667 GCF_013103735.1 Etheostoma cragini | reverse complement strand
TAATTTCCTATAAATGAGGTTTATTGACCATAAATTCCAAAAATAACTTTAATACTAAAGTCAATAAGTCGAGGCATAAACCTCTAGATAACGCGGCCACGTGCTTGTTTTCTTTTGCTGTTGCAGTGAACGAGATCATCGACCGAGACATCGGCGGCCTGAGCAGCGCCCCCCAGCCCGGCCAGTTGGACCAGTACCCCCAGTTCGACTGGGAGCTCCAGTCCAGCGACGCCGCCTCGCCGTTCTGCGGCGGCCCTCGGTAGCCGAGGCTCCGCCTCCTCAGGAAACCGCTGCCGAGCTTCACACACCCGACGGTCACCTTTGCACAAAGTGCACCAAAACTGATCTCCAAGTGCCTGAGAACCAATCCGCCGCCCGCGGAGAACCGGGGCGCTCTCGTCTCTTCAGGGTACCACGGCCGATTTACTGTAATCCTCGTCTGTCTCAGGAATTTTAGTGGGAAACCAAAGATGATTTTAGCTTTTCGTGAACCGTAGAATAAAAAAAGGGCTGATTTTAACTTTTAAAGGTCCCATGACATGGTGCTCTTTTGAGGCCTTAGTGGTCCCTAATCCTGTATCTGAAGTATCTTTATATAGACCTTAGTGGTCCCCTAATACTGTATCTGAAGTCTCTTTATATAGACCTTAGTGGTCTCTAATACTGTATCTGAAGTCTCTTTATATAGACCTTAGTGGTCCCTAATACTATATCTGGAGTCTCTTTATATAGACCTTAGTGGTCCCTAATACTGTATCTGAAGTCTCTTTATATAGACCTTAGTGGTCCCTAATACTGTATCTGAAGTCCCTTTTATATAGACCTTAGTGGTCCCCTAATACTGTATCTGAAGTCTCTTCTCTGCATTCTCTGGGCGGTCAAAGCAGAGAAAGGGGAGGTAACCTTGCCCCTTATGACCTCATAAGGAGAAGATTCCAGATCGGCCCATCTGAGCCTTCATTTCCTCAAAACCAGAGCAGGATACCCAGGGCTCGGTTTACACCTAGCACCATTTCTAGCCACTGGGGGGGGGCGTAGGCAGGCGGGGGGTAACGTTAAAAAGAGAGACATTTTCACGCCATGGGACCTTTAAAGTAATCAGAACAAGCCGTGACGTCGTTACAGAGGCTCAGGAGGAAATACTGATATTATTTATTGGCCAGTTAATTATTTAGAAATCTATTTTTGATACTCTGGATCTGATCCGGTTAATTAAAAAAAACTTAAGTCAATCAGCTGATCATTTACAGTTTTTAACAGGCTGGTTCTACTCCGTACCGTTTACATTACCGCTGTTCAACCGCCACCGTTTCTGGTGTGATGTTTAAGACACTGAATTATAGACATGTATCAAAAGGTTGAAGTAAAAAAAAAATGAATATTGGCTTTTCTGTGTTTTTGATAAATAATAATGACAAATGATGAGTTGTTAAGTACTTTATTCTATGTTTTAGATCAACCATCATAACTGGAGTTATTTCTAATACTCTCCTTTGGTTCAGCAGCAACACTTTTATAAGGGAAACTTCTTTTTTCCAAGAGATAAACAGAGATAAACCTTTTAGTTTAACATGAAACAGAAATCACCAACACCAAACCCACCAGACTCAATGTAAATAATCACTACTTTTATCATCATAGAACACACTTCATTCAAAGTGGACACAAAGTAAAACTACCAAAAGCCGTCTTGGTTCATCTTTCCACTGTTCCACCAATCACCACTCTGGTCTGGTTGGAATAAACTCTTAATTCACCCATTTACATGTAGAGATATACTGCTCTATACACGCTAAAAGTAGTGATTATTTACATGGAGTCTGGTGGAGATATGCTGCTCTATACACGCTAAAAGTAGTGATTATTTACATGGAGTCTGGTGGGTTTGGTGATGGTGATGTCGGGGCTGTTTCATGTTAAACTAAAAGCTTCTTACTGTAACTAACCAATTTTAAAGATGTTTCACATTCTCTTAGGCACCACTGCATAGGGAAATATGGTCCAGGTTGAAAAAACAAACGAACAGGAACTACCCTTAAAGGCACTTGTGTGACTCTCAGTTCATAAACATTTCATTACAGGTGAAGTCAGAGCAGGTAATATAAAACAGGCTGCTGGTATTAAAGGGTAAATCCACACTAACTCACGCAG
>NC_048414.1:766830-768416 GCF_013103735.1 Etheostoma cragini | reverse complement strand
TCTCTCTCTCTCTCTCTCTCTCTCCCTCTCTCTCTCTCTCTCTCTCTCTCTACATATATATATACACACACACACCTTACTATATATTACTTTTTTATATGTATCTTGTATTATTCATCTTTATTATGTCTATGGTCTGGGCGACAGACGCTAGATCGGATCCACCAGACGTGTCGACGTCAAAAGACGTGCCTCGTGGCCCGCCTTCCTCTGCCTCTGATTGGCTTACCCTGGTCCTCTTTCCCTAGCCTCAACCAATCCCCACGCCTACACCGAACCACGTGGACCACTATAGCAGATCCGGACCGCTCACTTCCGGTCGGTGTTTCCAACACGTGAAAACATAGACTGCTTATTTATTAATATTAACGGTCTATATGTGAGGGTCGAGAGATGGCTTCCCCCCCCACTCACGAGCCAACCCTGCTCGGTCTGTGTGACGGAGAGATCGACTCGAGACGACACGCGACCTCGTTTCTGACCAACAAAGTCGGGGGTCACCCGGACTGGTTGCCGGGCATCTCGCGGCAGGCCCCCCGCTGTGCTCGCTGCGCGGCCCCGTTGGTCCACGTGGTGCAGGTGTACTGCCCCCTGGAGGCCTCCCCCTACCACAGAAACCTCCACCTGTTCGCGTGCCCGGGGGCCGCGTGCAGCGGCCGGTCCGACTGCTGGACGGTGCTCCGCTCGCAGTGTCCGGAGGACCGGGCACGCAGCCGGCCCGCCCCGGCTCAGGAGGCTCCTCCGGCGGCCACCGAGTGGTGGGACACCGCTGACGACTGGGGGGTGGAGAAGGAGGAGGAGGAGGAGGAGGAGGATGGATGGGGGGGAGGAAGAGGAGGGGTGGAGGAGGACAACCAGGGTCAAGAGGAGACAGCAGCCCCTGAAGACAAGGGTGAGGCGTTGTTATATATGTTATATATGTTAGGTAGTATATTCCCACAATGTATTTCATATATATTTGTGTTTTATTTGTTGTGGCTCAGATGAGGCGCCATGACAGAAATGATGAATGGAAGTGGATGTTTATGTTGTTTTTGTGTTTTGTCTCAAAAATAAGGAACACTTCCGGTGACTTTTTCAACATACTATACCATGGCTTTTTTTATTTATATATTTATTTATGAAGGAGACCCCCCTATCCCCCCATGTTGGATCTTCTACCTGTTCTTTCCATAGCTGGTAGCCCACGTTGGGATATGTTGTCCCCATTAGGGCACTGGGAATCCGGATTTGGTAATCTTGAAAAAGGTCTGGATCCAGGTAATCCAGCCCAATGTTGCTTTGATAAACCGGCATAAAAGTAAGACCGATTACCTGATCCTGAATAGCAAAAAAATGTGATTTCAAAATCCAGATCCTTTTGATCCAGATTAGATGTTTTGAACAGCTGGCCTTTAAATGTCAAATAATGGTGAAAAATGTTGATTGTTACCCCTAAAAAGTCCAAGAGGACGTCCTCAGATGTCTCGTTTTGTCCACAACTCAGAGATTCAGATTACTGTCACAGAGCAGAGAAGTGTGTGTGTGTGTGTGTGTGTGTGTGTGTGTGTGTGTGTGTGTGTGTGTGTGTGTGTGTGTGTGTGTGT
>NC_048414.1:764736-766730 GCF_013103735.1 Etheostoma cragini | reverse complement strand
TGGCTCTCTGACCGGGAGTCCATGACTCGGCTCTCTGACCGGGAGTCCCTGACTCGGCTCTCTGACCGGGAGTCCCTGACTCGGCTCTCTGACCGGGAGTCCCTGTCTTGGCTCTCTGACCGGGAGTCCCTGACTCGGGACTCTGACCGGGAGTCCCTGACTCGGGTCTCTGACCGGGAGTCCCTGAATCGGGTCTCTGACCGGGAGTCCCTGAATCGGGTCTCTGACCGGGCCTCCACTCCCGCCTGTGGCTCGGTGGTGGAGCGGTCACCCTCCAAGGGGGAGGTTGGTGGTTCAATCCCCGGACCTGCAGTCACATGTTGAATTGTCCTTTGGCTGAACCCCGAGTTGAATGTGAATGTGTGTGAGTGTGTATCTGATGAGCAGGTGTGTAGATGTGTGTGAGTGTGTATCTGATGAGCAGGTGTGTAGATGTGTGTGAGTGTGTATGTGATGAGCAGGTGTGTAGATGTGTGTGAGTGTGTATCTGATGAGCAGGTGTGTGTGTGTGTGTGTGTGTGTGTGTGTCTGATGAGCAGGTGTGTAGATGTGTGTGTGTGTGTGTCTGATGAGCAGGTGTGTAGATGTGTGTGTGTGTGTGTGTGTGTGTCTGATGAGCAGGTGTGAAGATGTGTGTGTGTGTGTGTCTGATGAGCAGGTGTGTAGATGTGTGTATATGTGTGTGAGTGTATCTGATGAGCAGTTGTGTAGATGTGTGTGTGTGTGTGTCTGATGAGCAGGTGTGTAGATGTGTGTGTGTGTGTGTGTCTGATGAGCATGTGTGTAGTTGTGTGTATCAGATGTGTAGATGTGTGTGAGTGTGTAGATGTGTGTGAGTGTGTATCTGATGTGTATGGCCACAGTGTATGAGTGTGTGTGATGTAAAAGAGCTTTGAGGAGTTGAGTGCTTTCCTTCCCAGGTAAATGAAAGTAGCAATTTGGTTCTTTTAGCTAACTTTTATATATTGATAAATCTCCCGATGAGCAGTTGAACTAATGCTAAATTTTATTTTCTATTTTTGTGCAAAGTAGCAACACATGGAATGGTTTCTTTTAAATTTCCCAAAGGCTACATAGCCTATAAGCCTGCCGAGATCATGCACCTGCAGCATCAAACGCAGGTGTGCAGAGAAAGATCAAGCCTGAAGAAAAAGGGAGGAAGAGTAGTTCATTCAGAAAGACTTCTACACTTCACATTTTCTGTTTGTCTGTCACTGTCTGTCTCTCGACATGCTATGTAGCTGCCAGCAGAGACAGTTACATAATTTAAGTTCATTAAACGAATGGTTTAATTTAATAAGGAATCATGTTTGAATGTAGCGTTATATATTTTGTTTTTCTCTGCATTTTTGTTTCTTGCTTTGAAGTGTGTGTGCGAGCTGAGCTGTTTATCTGGGTGTATGTAGCGGAACTATTGTGCCGAGGTTTGGTTGCTCCAGACATTTATTCGTGTTGCACCAGCAATGGAGCATGCAGTGCATGCTGAGCTAACTGCAACTCATTGAGTTGGTTTGTTGTGGCTTTACATTCGTAAGTTTGATGGACACGCTGGAGAGAAGTCCGTTACCTGTTGTCCCCTCCCCTGGGGTTAACGCGGCCAATGAGGTGTGTGTAGTCATTTCTTGTGTGTAAACACTAATGTAAAAGCATAACTTTGTGACTATTTATTAACAGTCAATATGTGTTGCTTATTTATTCCTGTGTTCTCTGTGAGAATATTATTTCTGTAATTTATGTGATTTCTATGTTTCTATGTCTTTAGATCTCCCGGCATGGTGTGAAGGCATGTTTGATGACATCGAGGAAGACCAATAAAGACGCGTAAATAAGAACACCTTGTGTCCGGGTCTGTTAACTGGAGGGAGCTACAAACTATACTATGACCTTTTATTTACTTTTTTAACATACTGTACTATGACTTTTTTTATACTTTTTGACATACTATACTAAGACTTTTTTTTATACTTTTTGACATACTATACTATGACTTTTTT
>NC_048414.1:763339-764636 GCF_013103735.1 Etheostoma cragini | reverse complement strand
CTACGAAGTCTGCCAGGCCCAAAACATCGTAAATCTCACGATAAAAAGAACTGATGCCGTTGAAATGGGTTTAACGCCATTAAAAACGCCTTTAACTGACAGCACTAGTTTGTTTCAACTCTTCTGTTATCTTCCTGTCAACCATGAAAAACACTATTATTGTTTTTTTCCGACATTTATGTCACTTTTTCAATGTTCTTGGTGCTTTTTTGATGTTTTTTTCCAAAGTTATTTGACATTTTTATCATTGACATTTTCAGCTCTTATTTTGAAGGCCCATTTTTTGTGATTAAAAAAAACTGAAAACAGGTCAGATTTGACCCGAGGACCACGTGAGGGTTAATGGCTCACAAACTCACAGTTGATTCCACTGTTTCCTTTTCAAGGAACGCTGAAGAGAAAAAGTTAATTAAACTTTTTAAATCATTTGAAGTCCAGTTCTTCTGAAATCTTCTAGCGGAAACACAATTATAAAAGTTGAACCGTTTCAAACTAACGAAACTTTGGGAAGCGCCCGACTTGGTGATAACTTATTGTTGTAATCTCGCTGAGGACGGTTTGGTAATTGAAGAGTTCTTTAAGAGAGATCTGCTGCATCCGCCTGAATAATGTTTTAATTAGTGGAAATCTTCTCGTTATTTTAGCTGATGGGTTGGTAAGTTGCTTTGGTTTGAGAGAGTTTCTTAATTGCTAAGCGATTTGCGTTATCATCAACAAGGTAATGACACTTCAATTTAAGAAAGTCTTCAGAATGTGGAAAGGTCGTCCGTTGCTTCACTGCGAAGAGCTTCTCCTCCGAAAAACTACCCAGGATGTGAACAGTAAAGATCTCTTGGACCGAAGTGTCCACGGGGACCAAAAACATAATTAGTCATACATATTACGCAAAGAAGAAGAAACTATAAGACGCTGTTGTGAAATGACAATAGCAGACAGTGATGCTGTAGGTCTTCTTCAAGAGAATTACAAAGGTGCCGGTTTGGTTATACAACTTCTTACACTGAGGTCTGTGGACAAAATAACAGGGACACTCTTTTAGGAAAGATCGCAAAAATGCTTTAGTGCTGTGAGCAACACAAACAAACTCCAATGCTTTTCTATTGGCTGAAATGTCAAAGACAGATATCTTAAAACCTGGAGAATTACAACACGTTCTCACTCCCATCTCGTACAATACGGACGTGTTGTTGTCATTGATGCTAAAGGAGACTTAGCATCAATAACACGCTTGGTTGTCTCCTTTAGCGTTAGCATCATATAACACGGGCTTGGTTGTCTCCTTTAGCGTTAGCATCAT
>NC_048414.1:760787-763239 GCF_013103735.1 Etheostoma cragini | reverse complement strand
TGATACCGGTGACACCCAGCAGGGGGCTCGGCGAGTTGATACCGGTGACACCCAGCAGGGGGCTCGGCGAGTTGATACAGGTGACACCCACCGGCGTGCTGGGGGCTCGGCGAGTTGATACCGGTGACACCCACCGGCGTGCTGGGGGCTCGCTCGGTCAACAGCGGTATCCAATCAACCCCCACGGGTTCGGCTCGGGGGGGGCAGAGTGATAAAGGAGAGTGTAACTGGGGATTCATACATCCTATTTTATTTATAATATGTGCTCAGGTAACGAGAGGCTGAGGTCTGAGGCCCATATTTACATTTAATATTGTAGTTTGTATATTGCAGTTTAGCATGATTATTATTGGCTCCGCTGGGTGGCAGCCTATCTGCCCCACAGCAGTAAGGTTGTAGGTTCAAATCCAGGTCATTCCTGCTGTATCTGTTAATTATAGAGTGGGCCTAGAGCCTAACTCTTGTTAGATCTCTATACTCTATAAATAAAATTGAATTGAATTGCAATTCCTTTTTCATCTACAAGACCTCCAGCTCGGCTCCTCTTCCTCAACCCTCTTCATCCTCTGGAGGGACCCGGGGACTTAATACTCCATGAATTCCTCTGAGTGACAGTGAGTGTGTGTCTGTATGTGTGTGTGTGTGTGTGTGTGTGTGTGTGTGTGTGTGTGTGTGTGTCTGGGTGTGTGTGTGTCTGTGTGTGTGTCTGTGTGTGTGGGTCTGGGTGTGTGTGTGTGTGTCTGTGAGTGTGTTTGCGTGTGTGTGAGTCTGTGGGTGTGTGTGTCTGTGTGTGTGTGTGTGTGTGTGTATATCTGTGTGTTTTTGTGTGTGTGTGTGTGTGTGTGTGACTGTGTGTGAATGTGGGTGTATGTGTGTGGGTGTGTGTGTGTGTATGAGTGTGTGTGTGTGTGTGTGTGTGTGTGGGCCAGGTTTAGCTACATTTGTGGGGACCAAAAACTGTGAATCCAGTATACTTTTGAGGACCTGACAGGTTTGTGGGGACAAAATGCTGGTCCCCTTAACGTTAAAGGGCTTTTTGAGGACTAAGACTTGGTTTTAGGAGTAGGGTTAGAGTTAGGTTATGGTTATGGTTAGGGTTAGGGTGAGGGTTAAGGTTAGGCATTTAGGTTTGATGGTTATGGTTAGGGTTAGGGTGAGGGTTAAGGTTAGGCATTTAGGTTTGATGGTTAAGGTTAGGGTTAGGGTGAGGGTTAAGGTTAGGCATTTAGGTTTGATGGTTAAGGTTAGGGTGAGGGGCTAGGGATGTTGAGTGGATCACAGATGGGTAGATGTCAAAGTCTAGTCCAGATAGATATAGATATATTAGTATATAGATATATTAAATGTGCTGTATTTATATAGCGCTTTTCCAGTCTTAACAACTGCTCAAAGCGCTTTATATATATTAGGATATAGATATATTAAGATATAGATATATTAGGATATAGATATATTAGAATATAGATATATTAGGATATAGATATATTAAGATATAGATATATTAGGATATAGATATATTAAGATATAGATATATTAGGATATAGATATATTAGTACATAGATATATTAGGATATAGATATATTAAGATATAGATATATTAGAATATAGATATATTAGGATATAGATATATTAGTATAAAGATATATTAGGATATAGATATATTAGAATATAGATATATTAGAATATAGCTATATTAGGATATAGATATATTAAGATATAGATATATTAGTATATAGATATATTAGGATATAGATATATTAGAATATAGATATATTAAGATATAGATATATTAGAATATAGATATATTAGAATATAGATATATTAAGATATAGATATATTAAGATATAGATATATTAGGATATAGATATATTAGGATATAGTTATATTAGTATATAGATATATTAGTACATAGATGCCAAGAAACCATGCAGTTATTATACAATATTACCTCTTCAAATCCTTAAATGTCAGCTGTCTCGTTCAGGAAACAAATATCAGACACGCAAACATTCATGAGCCAGTTATAGCATTTAATTATGAAGCTAAAATGTGTATTTTATCATCTCCCTGCAATATTCTACCATAGTTTTCAGCTGTTGAAGGATGCGTAAGAAGACTTGATGTAATTAGAGGGGATTTATTCAAGGCGAGCCGGGAGCAGATACGGATCTGGGGACCCTAATTCAACATGGAGGGTAATACTGGCGCTTTAATGTTATTACTGCAGGCTTTAAAGTCCAATAAAGGGCCATTCTGCTCTCTTTCATTGGCTTTATCTAACCACACGGTGACATCTGGAGATAAGGAACTTTAATTTCTGTCCCAGGCGGGTGGAAAAAAGAAAGAAATGAAAAGTTATCACAGAACTTGGTTTAACTGTTTTAGTTTTCAGCCGCAGCTTCGGAACGATTCAGGAGAAGCTCATCAGCCGTTATCTCTGCAGACGATGTGT
>NC_048414.1:759167-760687 GCF_013103735.1 Etheostoma cragini | reverse complement strand
CTGGGTCACTAGGTTAGTCCGGCAGCTGCTCTCTGCCTGCACGCCGCTACGTCTCAGCGGCTAACGAGCGAGCTAACTGCTAACAGACCCCGCTGCGACCAATTAACGATCCAACTTCTGTCATTATAAATGTAATTTATAAAGGTTTCTAATGTCAGTGTATTGGATTATATAAAAAATATGTTCTATTTCCCAAATTAATTTGGTTGGAACCTGTTGACAATCTTGAATGATATAAAAGTAAATAGTAAAACTCATATTAGATGAAAACATGTTTTCATTAACCCTAAAATGTATTATTTCGTGACTACAAAGAAGATATAAGTGACAAATGTAAAATATGTAGCCGGTACATATATTATTGAGGTTCATGTGACATACCTGACTTAATTTGGTTAAGCTTAAATATATCATGTTAATCCAAAGTTAAAAAACAATTGGCTGAATTAACAAACATCGTGTTACTGTTACATAAACTAATTAAATTAAATTACCTTAATATTTTGTTTTTAACTAACCTAATAAAAGTACGTGGAACCCGTCGACATAATTAATTTAATTAAAGTCAAAGGTTACATTTTTGGAGTGTAGATTATAGACAGGAAATACAGAAAAGCAGAATAGGTCTCCTTTAAATTGCCTGATTCAATCGGCACAGAAATGCACATCACATTCAAGTGAATTAATCACGCAGCTGTGAGCATGCTGTTGTGCATTTGCCTCAGCGGGGGGGGGGGGGGGGGGGGGGGGGGGGGCTGAGTACACTTGCATTTAGCCCTACTTGTGCCCCCCCCCCCCGGCGTCCCATTACGCTGTGACACAGCTGTTAGCGTCGCACAATCAACAGCTGAAACTGAGAGCTCCATTTGATTGAATTTACCACAAGTGCTGCCTCAATCTGATTTATGCAAATCCGCGACACGCCTCTTAAAAGACGGGAGCTTTTCAGCCGCTTTGGGAGCCGCGCAGACGTCAGCTGGCGGTGTTGTCTTGTGTGGTTTCTCCCTCTTAATTGAGACTTGAGATAACTTGGTTGTTGTGAGAGGCTAAAAGCTCGTTTCTCCTCTCAGAGCATTTCATAAAGGGGGGAATATTCATCGAGCTCTTGAGAGGTTACGGACACGGAGGTGTTGGGCTGAGAGAAAAAGACAAGAATAGCTTTGCTATAGCAACATCCTTGAAGGGTAATTACTGTTTTTTTTCAACCTGGACTCTATTTTTCCATGTTTTTGTGTCTAAGTGACTGATTGAAGCAACAATCTTTGAAATTAGTCCAGTATTAAGAAAGATTGTTTGAGTCTGCAGGGTTGAAACTAGTTCCAATGTAACATTAATGGGCCATTTTATCCAGTAAAAGTTGTGTTTTTACCGCTGACGGACTCAGATTATTATTCTAGGTGTCTGACAACATTATGAAAGGATCCCTACAGAGATAGACCTTCTAGTTAAAGAGTAAGATCCTTTTAGTTTAACATGAAACAGCCCCGACATCACCATCACCAAACCCACCAGACTCCATG
>NC_048414.1:757856-759067 GCF_013103735.1 Etheostoma cragini | reverse complement strand
GACTAACCTAGTGATCCAGACTAACCTAATGACCCAGACTAACCTAGTGACCAGGACTAACCTAGTGATCCAGACTAACCTAGTGACCAGGACTAACCTGGTGACCGGGACTAACCTAGTGACCCAGACTAACCTAGTGATCCAGACTAACCTAATGACCCAGACTAACCTAGTGACCAGGACTAACCTAGTGATCCAGACTAATCTAGTGACCCAAACTAACCTAGTGACCCAGACTAACCTAGTGACCAGAACTAACCTAGTTATCCAGACTAACCTAGTGATCCAGACTAACCTAGTGACCAGAACTAACCTAGTTATCCAGACTAACTTAGTGATCCAATCTAACCTAGTGATCCAGACTAACCTAGTGACCCGTGCAGGACTTCACTGTGAGAAGTCCTGTCAGGAGCAGAGTATGAGGGCCCTGACAGTAAGGACTACTAGCCAGTCAGGAGCAGAGTATGAGGGCCCTGACAGTACCTAGGAAGGACTACTAGCCAGTCAGGAGCAGAGTATGAGGGCCCTGACAGTACCTAGGTAAGGACTACTAGCCAGTCAGGAGCAGAGTATGAGGGTCCTGACAGTACCTAGGTAAGGACTACTAGCCAGTCAGGAGCAGAGTATGAGGTCCTGACAGTACATTCCGTATCTCACTCAAAAACAGCATGGATGGGGTTTTTTCCCCGAAATGTTGTCTACGTGTGAAAGCACCAGAGACACAAAATAACCCCCCAAAAAGTGTTTTTTTCATGATGTGGGCACTTTAAGGTAATACGACTGAACATCCACCCTGGGGAACGGAGCTGCTGTTTCAACATCTCTCGGTACTTTCCATCTGCGTTTATTTTATTTACAGAGAGCTGGAAGGACTTATCCGCCGTCCGTCTGTTTCTGTGTGTGTGTGTTTGTGTGTGTGTGTGTGTGTGTGTGTGTGTGTGTGTCTCTCTCTCTTAAGCGTCTGCTCTGTTTCCGTGCCAACAATCGCTGCCGGCTGCAGCTGCTAGGATACCGGCATTGCCGTGGTGAGATATGTCCTCGTTAGGATCGAAGGATCACAACAACAACAGGAAAGAAGGCACATGTAGAGCCGAGGGGGCTCAGTCAGTCAACACACACACACACAGACACAAACACACAGAGATACACACACAGACACAAACACACAGAGATACACACATAGACACAAACACACACACACACAGATACAC
>NC_048414.1:756335-757756 GCF_013103735.1 Etheostoma cragini | reverse complement strand
ATAGAGCAGTATATCTCCACATGTAAATGGGTGAATTAAGAGTTTCTTCCAACCAGACCAGAGTGGTGACAGTGGAAAGATGAACCAAGACGGCTTTTGGTAGTTTTATCTTGTTTTTGCTGTATGTGATCTTCCTTTGGACTTACGGACACAATTTACTGAACCCTGTTATAGAGTGTGTTTAACACTGACAGTGGGGGATAGGATTTATGGGGTAATCATGGTTACTCATGGTAACAGAGCGCCATCTCGACGGCGCTCTGAGTGCCTTTTTTAGTTTAACACGAAACAGCTCCGAAATCCCCATCGCCAAACCCACCAGACTCCATGTAAATAATCAACACAATTTCACAGAGTGTGTTATCATCAGTCACTTATGACACAAAAACATGGGAAAATAGGGTCTAACTAATTTACCCTTTTAATGTCACCACCAAATATTCATAGCTGGAGTAAAACCACTGAAATAGTGGGGTATCCCATCCAGCGAGGAGCTCTCATTTGAATAATATGTAATATATAATCTATTCTTTTTGAATGTGGCCTGCAGTGTTTCGCTGCCACCCGCCACGCATCACATCAGCTCCCACGGACGAGGCTCTCGGCCTATTGGTTGATCAGAAATAGTCCAAAACAAACACCCACAGCCTCTGCACACAGTAACACAACAGCAGGAACTCTGTGTGGAGGGCGAGTTTTTGCCTTTTTACTTTACTTTTAGTTACTTTACTTTAGTTTTAAATTCAAAACTTTAAAAAATATGCAAGTACAAATCTCTACTTTTCATAAATTTTGGGGCGTCTTATTCAATTTTATAGCATTGTAAAACAAATGGAAGTGTTTTTGAAATAGTATTGAGTAAAAGTTGACATATTCCAGTCTGTGATTATCATCAACATCCATTCCTTTAATTTTAGTCTCAATAATTCCTAATTTCTGCTTTTCTAACTCAAACATTAGGTGTAATTTCCTATAAATGAGGTTTATTGACCATAAACTCAAAAAATAACTGTAAAACTAAAGTTAATAAGTTAGTGTTACGTTGCGTTGAAAACGTCAAAAACATTTACATTGAAAAAAGGGACAAAAACGTGAGAAAAAGTTAAAAACATCGATAAAATCAACAAGTGTTGATTTTCAATTTTGACGGGAAGACGACACGAGGGTTTAACATATATTGTAATATTCTGCGATATATTGCAATTTATTACCTTTTTTCCAACTTCTAATTTCCCCAATTTCAAATGCCGTCCCCAAAAGGAAACTTATCAACATCTGTTTCATCTAAAAAGAAACATTTCTCTGTTTTACGTCAGTGTTATTCTGCAAAATGGGACAAACGGACCACCTCGCACAGTATCTAATATATAATAACAGATCCCTACTTGGCGCCTGTGTATCAAGACAGTATTGCCCCTGAA
>NC_048414.1:755752-756001 GCF_013103735.1 Etheostoma cragini | reverse complement strand
ACTAGACGTCCCGTGAGGCGACCTCGCTCTGGTGGGACGTACGGCCGATTAAAGCGTCCAATAAATATGGTTTTTACTGAGCCCGGAGTAGGAAACGACCCCGATACATCTGTGGGGGGTTAATTAAGGGGGCTGATCGATCCCTGTGAGTCAGCCAATGATGACAATGAATCAAAAAGATAAAAATCAAACAAAGAACACAGAGAGAGAGCTTCAGAACATTGAACTGAAGTAGGAAAACTAAGTTGT
>NC_048414.1:753998-755652 GCF_013103735.1 Etheostoma cragini | reverse complement strand
AATTTCAAAATGCTCAGAAAAAGTCAAACAACCGTTCTCCACGTTCTGTGTCACATGTTTTTGGCTTCAATAACTTCATAACTTATTAACACTAGTTTTACACTTTGTGGAATTGATGGTGAATAAATCTCATTTACATGAAATTATGCCTAATTATTGAGTGAAATAAGTAGGAATAGTCTTGACTTATAGACATATGTTTATGGATGATCTCAGATGTTCTCCATACAGGTAGTGATCATCAGTTAGTGTATGGACCCATGCGTGTTATTTTTAGGAAATTTGGTAAAAAAGAAAGCTTTCTGACATTGAAATTAGGAAACGGGTCAAACTTGACCCGAGGACAACAGGAGGGTTAAGAGAATTAAAGAAATAAAAGCTGTCTCCCTACCCGACGTCAACATCTGGTTTTCTCCTCATTCTGTGTTAGCAGCTGTAAGAAATGTGCATAATAAATGATATTTAAACATTTCTTCATATCTCACCGCTCGTTTTGGTGGAAAACATCCCGCTGACCGGCGTTTTTCCCACATTTTTTAAGCTATTTTCTACGTTCTTTTGTAAAAAAATAAATAAAAATGCTATAATAAAGCCCCTAAATTAATTTAAAGTGGGGAACTGATCATTTGTGTTATTTGTACAGAGCGTTGCAGGGAGCCTCCACGTTATTTCTTTTGACAATTATTTTGGAAGAAACCCAAATTTATAACTTAAAAAACGTTTGAAAACGGGTCAAATTTCACCTCATTCTGTGTTAGCAGCTGTAAGTAATGTGCATAATAAATTATATTTAAATATCTTCCTTCATATCTCACCGCCCGTCTTGGTGGAAAACATCCCGCCGACCTGCTCCTCCACTGCAGCAGATGAATATTAATCATTTCATTAATTAATGTTATTTTTTATTGACACTTTTGTTGCTTTTGGACATTTTTCAATCACTTTTTTCAACGTTTTTTTATCACTTTTTCCCCATGTTATAGCTGTCACTCTCTGCTTTTTTTCCCACATTTTTTAAGCTATTTTCAACGTTCTTTTGTAAAAATAAAATCACAAATTAAAATGCTCTTGAATAAAACACCTACATTTTTTGAACCCTCGTGTCGTCTTCTCGTCAAAATTGAAAAAGCAACACTTCTGTTGACGCTTTTAAGCAATATTTTTTACTTTTTCTTACGTTTTTGTCCCTTTTTTCAACACTTTTGACGCTTTTTTCCAACACTAACTTATCACTAACTTATTAACTTTCATTTTATGGTTATTTTTTTAATTAAAGAAAATGAAAACAAATGTGCCCTCTCCTCACATCGGGCAGTAACAACAACCTTGTGACCTGTTGTTTTGTTTGTGTGTGTTTGTTTGTATTTCCCAGGTGGCAGTGGGGCTGCTTCACGGCCGGGCCTCTCACATCATCTGGCCTCCGAACCGCTGGCAGCGAATCAAACCGCGTCTGCCGGCCGACCGAGCGCCGCTGGACACCGAGGAAGACGAGGGATGAAGACACACAAACACACACTTTTATAACTGAAGTAGAGGGCAGGGTGTTGCTGCCCAATATGAGTCGCGCAAGCGTCCCAACAAGCTAGCATCAAACACAACAAAGACAAATGTTAGCAATCAATCAATCATAGATAGCTACGACGTTTTTAAAATG
>NC_048414.1:752069-753898 GCF_013103735.1 Etheostoma cragini | reverse complement strand
CTAAAAGTAGTGATTATTTACATGGAGTCTGGTGGGTTTGGTGATGGTGATTTCTGTTTCATGTTAAACTAAAAGGCTCTCACTCTTTAACTAAAAGGTCTATCTCTGTAGGGATCCTTTACATACTGTTGTCAGACACTTAGAATAATAATTTCAGCATTTCAGGGGTAAAAACAGAACTTTTAGTGGACATAAATTGAAGGTGCACAGTTGCATTAAGATTACATCTCTGCCTGGAAAGATTCTTGTTCACATTAGTCACTCAGACACCAATGCATGGGGAAATAGGGTCCAGGTTGATACAGAAGGAAATTACCTATTAAGCTGTCAGATGTAAGTGCTAGGCGTTTTCCTCCCATAAAAAGAAACCTAGCGGAGTGGAGGCCTGGCGAGAAGCCACCGCAGCTTCAGCCATTCAGCGACAATAAAGACATAATGTGATTTTGTGACGTCTGTTAGGAGGGATGGAAGCTGACAGTCGTTCTTCAACCTCCACTTTGTGTTACAATTCAATACAATGAGAGAATGACAGATACAGAAAGACCGCGACATGCACACAACCTGGTAAATGTTTCTGAAGATTAATTTGACATTTAGCTGCGGACGGCGGGCATGCTCGCCGCGACCCGTCTGGTCTTTCGTACTGATCGAGGTCAGCGCAGCTCAAACAACGGACTTCTTCTCTCCTGGATTAAGGTTAGGGTTAACCTCTGCTTCTGAAAAATACTGTTTCGGGACAGTTTTCTCAATCCCGGTTCAGCAAAAAATAAGATTTGTATTCCCCCCCCCTTCCCCCCGGTAGTATTGGTACTGTTTTTTATACATGTGAATACATACTGGCTCTAGATATGCTGCTCTATACATGCTAAAAGTAGTGATTATTTACATGGAGTCTGGTGGAGATATGCTGCTCTATAGACCTTAAAAGTAGTGATTATTTACATGGAGTCTGGTGGAGATATGCTGCTCTATACACGCTAAAAGTAGTGATTATTTACATGGAGTTTGGTGGAGATATGCTGCTCTATACACACTAAAAGTGGTGATTATTTACATGCAGTCTGGTGGAGATATGCTGCTCTATAGACCTTAAAAGTAGTGATTATTTACATGGAGTCTGGTGGAGATATGCTACTCTATACACACTAAAAGTAGTGATTATTTACATGGAGTCTGGTGGGTTTGGTGATGGTTTCATGTTAAACTAAAAGGATCTTACTCTTTAACTAAAAGGTCGATCTCTGGTGAGCTGTTCCCTTTATTAGACAGTGTTATCGGATGGACAGGAAAGTAGTTTGGGGGTGTTTTTGTGAGTGTGTGTGTTTTTGTATTTGTGTGTGTGTGTGTGTGTGTGTCTGTGTTTTTGACAATAAAGGCCTTCAATCCAATAATACCATTGAAACCCTGAGACTGAAGCCAGCGCTGCTCACGTCCACGGTTTCAGATCTGAGGGGATTTCCTCCCGTCAGACTCCATCAGCCGGAGATCTGAGCCGTCTGTCTGGCCGGGACGCGCCGTCCATAGCAAACAGGAAGCGCGGCTGCTAAAGGTTTCATACCGCACAACACCAGAGGGAAGAAGAAGATTGTCCAACCAGCACGCCGAGAGGAGCCCGAGTGTGGATGTTACTCCTCCTGCACCAGAGAAGCCTGATAATGAAATCTTCATGTTCGGAGGAGAGACCGAAACATCCAGAGGTGCTAGCCACTCGTCTTCAGAGCTCAAGTTAAAAGTAGTGAAAGTTACTTTCCTCCTCTGGTGGACAGACTATGCAACGCCATCACTTACAGGGACGTTGTAGAGCGTCCTCTGGTGGACAGACTATGCAA
>NC_048414.1:750594-751887 GCF_013103735.1 Etheostoma cragini | reverse complement strand
ATAGTCTGTCCACTAGAGGACGCTCTACAACGTCCCTGTTAGTGATGGTGTTACATAGTCTGTCCACCAGAGGACGCTAAATCTCCTTTATTGACCATAAATTCCAAAATAACTGTAAAACTAAAGTTAATAAGTTGGTGTTACGTATTGTTGAAAACGTCAAAAAAAGTGACAAACATTGAAAAAAAAGCTTCAAAAGTGTTGAAAAAAAGGACAAAACCGTAAGAAAAAGTTATAAATAATAAAAAGCGTCGTAAAAACTGTTGAATTTCCATTTTGACGGGAAGACGACACGCACGCTAATAACTTTGTAACATGTCGCCGTGTGTTTTTCTGGATTTTCTTGTTGTTACAAATTATTAAATCTACCATTAAAATCAGACGGACAAACGTACAAAATCAGAGGATCAGATGGGGGGGGGGGGGGGGGGGGGGGGGGGGGGGGGCAGGGAGGACGTGGACCACTCGTACCGGTCCGAAGCTGTTGCTGTCCAGACTGTGTCCGTGGTGGTCTCCCTCGATCCAGAAGTGGCCGTCAGGGACCCGGACGTACCGGTTCTTGTAGCCCAGAGTCCTGAAGACACGAGGGACACAAAAAACAAGATTTGGGTTTTTTAACTTCATGTTTCATGGACCAACATTCAGTTTTCTGTCAAAATCTTCATTTAAAACCTCCTCAGGACACTTTTCACAATTTTTTTTAGATTTTCTCCGAAATTTTTTGTCACTTTTTGACGTTTTTTCACTTTTTCCAAAGTTCTTTGTTCTGTTTTTTTTTGGACATTTTTAGTGTTGTTTTGAAGTTTTTGAACTTTTCCCAAAGTTCTTTACTGATTTTTGTTTTTAAACTTTTCTCCGACATTATTTGTCACTTTTTTTTACGTTTTTTTTTACGTTTTCTTACAAAGTTCTTTGTTGATTTGTCGGACATTTTGGTTGTTGTTTTTAGGTTTTTGAACTTCTCTCCAAAAAGATTTTTTTTTGTTGACCAACATTTAGTTTTTCTGGGTCAAAATCTCAAGTTAAAGTTTTAGAATTGTTCTCTGACATTTCTTAACATTTAATCACTTTTCCCAAATTTCCCAAATGTTTTTTTTTAAACATTCTTGTTGTTGTGTTGTAGTTTTGGAAGTTTTCCCCAAAAAGAAGAATTTTTTTTGTTGTCTTCCCGTAGACCGACATTCATGTTTGACGAAGACGACCAGACGCTATATGACGCTTAAGGTCTCCTTTTTCTCACACTGTAGCTGCTCCAATCAGGTTGTCACGTTTATAGGGTGGGGGGGGGGGGGG
>NC_048414.1:748048-750494 GCF_013103735.1 Etheostoma cragini | reverse complement strand
GTGTGTGTGTGTGTGTGTGTGTGTGTGTGTGTGTGTGTGTGTGTGTGTGTGTACTGTGGGAGTGGGAGTGAGGGTAATTAGCAGTAGACCGGCTGCTGATGAAAGAGAGAAAGTGGGAGTCGTGGGAGTGTGAAGGTGCTAAGCTAAGCTAACGCTGGGGGACAGAGTTACAGCAGCACGGAGACGAGGGGGGTGTGTGTGGACCTGTCCAACTCCGGGGTAACCGTGAACAAGCCGAGTCACGATAATTCGGCGTGTCCCTTTAAGCGGAGCGTGTCCCTTTAAGCGGAGCGGGTCCTTCTACTGGAGCTGAAACCACGTGTGCGCGGAGATCGCTTCGGGCTCAAAGCTACGCTTTAACGGTAAAACGTAGCGATGTACGTGTAGCCTCACGCTAAAGTAACAACATCAAAGCGTTTCACGCATTCCGAGAGTTCTCCTTGTTCTTCAAAAGATGGTTCTAAAGTTGGTTCTACCGGCACGGTGAGGTCTCCTGGTTTGGTTAGTCAGCAGGTGTTGCTTCTTAACCAGCGTTTGGTGCTCATCATCTCAGGTGTGTCTAATGATGTAATAGTCCCTCCCTTCTTTAATTTTCTTTTCTTTTCTTTTCTTTTCTTTTCTTTTCATCAATCAGCACTTCCTCTTTCTGTAACAGTGTGTTGGGATCAACATGTTCTAGAATGGAATGGAACAGAGTGGATGAATACATGAATGATTAAATGAATGGATGAATGTATAAATGTATGATGGATGAATGATTAAATGAATGGATGAATAGATGAACGTTTAAATGAATGTATGATGGATGAATAGATGAATGATTAAATGAATGGATGAATGTATGATGGATGAATAGATGAATGATTAAATGACTGGATGAATGGATGAATGTATGATGGATGAATAGATGAACGTTTAAATGAATGGAAAAATGTATGATGGATGAATAGATGAATGATTAAATGAATGGATGAATGCATGATGGATGAACAGATCAATGATTAAATGAAACGGATGAATGTATGATGATGAACAGATGAATGATTAAATGAATGGATGATGGATGAATAGATGAATGATTAAATGAATGGATGAATGTATGATGGATGAATAGGTGAATGATTAAATGAATGGATGAATGTATGATGGATGAATAGATGAATGATTAAATGAATGGATGAATGGATGATGGATGAATAGATCAATGATTAAATGAATGGATGAATGCATGATGGATGAACAGATCAATGATTAAATGAAACGGATGAATGTATGATGATGAACAGATGAATGATTAAATGAATGGATGAATGTATAATGGATGAATAGATGAATGATTCAATGAATGGATGAATGTGTGATGGATGAATAGATGAATGATTAAATGAATGGATGAATGTATGAATAGATGAATGAATGATTGAGGATGGATTAAATGATGAATAGTTGAATGAATGATGGATGAATAGATGAATGGATGAATAGATGAATGGGTGATGGATGAATAAATGAATAGATGGATAAATAGATAAATAGATGAATGATGGATGAATAGATGAATGGATGAATGAATGATGGATGAACAGATGAATGAATGGATGAATAGAGGGATGAATGGATGAATAGAAGACTGGGTGAATAGATGAGTGTATGGATGAATGGATGAATGAATAGATGACTTAATGGATAAATAGGTGAATGAATTGATGGATGAATAGATGAATGAATAGATGAATGAATGGATGGATGAATGTATGAATAGATGAATAATGTATGAATAGATGAATGAATGGATGAATGAATGACTAGATGGATGATGTATGAATAAACGAATGAATAGATGAAGGGATGGGTAAATGACAAGATGGATGAATGGATGAATGAATAGATGAATGGATGAGTCGGACGGGGACGAGGCTGTTGACTGTGATTCATTCATTCATCATTCATGAAAGGATGATTCCTACATCCCAGTCTCCTCTGCGGCCGCTCTGGTATCGCCATGGAAACACATGCATTGATGCATTGGGAGACGTCCTTCAGAGGAAACGCCTAGCGACTCATCTCACTCATTTTTATTGTCTTCTCACATCTGTCGATGTGCAACCCCCTTTCTCTTGGCCACAGGGAGGGTCAGGGGTCAGGGGTCAGGGGTCAGGGGTCAGACACACGGTGGGGGATAGGGTCGAGAGGTCACACGACAAACTGCTTCTAACGGGGAAAAAGCCCCGAGCGGCTAAGAACCTGAGGGTCGTTGTAGGGGAGGAGAGTCGTTAACGAGAAATCTATACGAGAGGATCCCCGAGACACATCAGAGCCACAAAGCCTCATCACACGCGGACCTCCAGCCTCCAGCACAGACCTGTGTCTTCTGACTGGCTAGTAGTCCTTACCTAGGTACTGTCAGGACCCTCATACTCTGCTTCTGACTGGCTAGTAGTCCTTA
>NC_048414.1:742308-747948 GCF_013103735.1 Etheostoma cragini | reverse complement strand
GAGAGCGAGAGAGAGAGAGAGAGAGAGAGAGAGACGGAGAGAGAGAGAGACAGGTCCAGAAGGGTCGCCATAAACCAGCTAATGTATGCAAGTGTCATAGCTCGTCCTCATCAGCCGCCGGCTGCTGCACACGTCACCGACGGCTTCATCTCCTGTCGTATGCTCAGCTGTGCCTTCTGCACTCAAGGTCACAAACGAATCAAAACATCAATATGTGCCGTAGACCCGGGCGAAGCCGGCTGTAGACACGTCACCTGTACCAACAACACTGATGCAGCGCAGCATGAATTATGCAAAAAAGCAGCCGAGTAGTCTCAGAACAGGAGCGCTGGCGAGCTCGTTACGGATATTTCTCGAGGTTGTATGTATGATCTGTGGCAAACTGTCGCGGCTTGTTGTGTGTGTGTGTGTGTGTGTGTGTGTGTGTGGGGGGGGGGGGGGGGGGGGGGGGGGGGGGGGGGGGGGGGGGGGGGGGGGGGGGGGGGGGGGGGGTGAGAAGTTCACACAGGTGCATTGTTCACAACAGAGCAGAGATTCAGGGGCTGGTGGAGCTGGGTTAATTACAACACAGGGGAAAAGGAAATGGGGACTTAATGGGGACTGGCAATGTTTTTCCTTGAATCATCCCCAAATGTGTTCTTCGGGGATCAATTAAGTATTTCTGAATATCTCAAAACCCCTGAGGGTTTTAAAATAAGTTCAACTTATTGTCATTTGACCCCCGTCTCTCTGACTGGACCGGCCAATCAGCGGAGCAGCCCCACCAGAGGGAGAGCTGGGACTTCTCCCGGTGGCCGCTAGTGTTTAGAGGTCGCGAGGGCCGGTCTGATAATAGTGCCACGTGTTATGCGAGCTCTTAGCAACACCATCCGGCGGGCGCTGCCCCCCCGCTGCCCCCTGGTCACACTGTGCAGCTCCACCCGTACGGCGGGTATGTGGGAAATACGGGCCATTGGTGAGCGACCCCTCCCCAAAATGGCATAGCACTCCTCGGCCTGTGACGTAAAGCCACTGAACACCTCTTTCTTTCTTCCTCCTCTCTTCAGGTGGCTTGAGTGAAAATTATAGAATGATAAAGAATAAAGAAAAGGTACAAAACACGATGTAGAGGAAGCAAAAACAATGAAAAAAGCAACAGAAACGTCAGAAAAAGGTTGCTGCAACTCTCACGTTTTCCCAAATAATGCAGATTTTGAGGCATTTCATTATCAGAAGACTTTATCTAACTTCTCTGAATGAATCAAGCTCTCCCCACTCCCCCCCCCCAGGTTTGAGCTGAGCCCCCAGTGTTTTTAACAGCTGTCTCAACTCTGCTTTTGAGCAATCATCTCAGAGCTCCATCTTTTCTAGGACACTTTTATTTTACTGCTTTCGGAAAAACTATTCTTTCGCCCTACAGAGAGACCCGAAGAGACACAAACGTACCTTCTTTGTTTCAAACCTGCCAGATAGTTTACATAAGGTCAAGTTAATCATAATTTACACGTTCGGTGGTGAGAGGAAAGCAATAAAAATCCATGAGGCTGAAAAGGGCCTTAATAAGTCTCAATGTTCCCAAATGTCAATATGTCTTCATATCTCATCTTATATTGGCCTTTTTTCTCTCCCGTGTCCCCAGATGGAAACTGACAGCGGTGACAGCGACGGAGGATAACAATGACGGAAGGCAGAGCGATTCATCCCAACCCGAAGCCACAGCATTCCTGAAGGATACCTCCACCTTGACATATCGCAGCGTGCACGACAGCCTGGCACGGACCGAGCTGAAAGGTTGCCTCTCTCGTCAGGAGCTGAAAGACAACAGGAGCCAAAGCTCTGGGGACCAGGCGTCAGCAGAAACCCACTCTGTCTCGCTTGCAGTAACAAATGAGCCTTTATTTGTGAAGTTAAAAGTGCTAACAGCCGACTCCAGAAGGGCCAATTACTGGCTGACGGGACTACGGGGGCCAAGATGAAGGAGACGACAGTTGTGGCTTGTTTGCTGGCGGAGCTGTCTCTGGCTGCTTTTGCTCTGGCCTCTCAGGGGGACGCCCATTGCCCTGCATTGTGTCGATGTGAGATACGACCCTGGTTCTCTCCCAGCTCTGTTTACACCGAGGCTTCCACCGTGGACTGTAACGATCTGGGCCTCTCGGTGATACCGGAGAGACTCCCATCGGAAACAGAAGTGCTGCTGCTACAGACGAACAACATTGCTAATGTGGAGAAGACTTTGGACTACTTGGACAACATCACTGAAATCGACTTGTCTCAGAACAACATTTCTTCGCTGGGCAATGTCTGTCTGGGGTCTCTTCCCCAGCTCCTGTCACTCCACATGGAGGAGAACTTGATCCAGGAGCTACCGGACAGCTGCCTCGCTTCCTTTCCAAACCTCCAGGAGTTTTACGTTAACCACAACCTGATTTTCTCCATCGCCCCCGGTGCTTTCCAGGGCCTGAACAGGCTGCTGAGGCTCCATCTCAACTCCAATCGACTGACAAGTGTCAACAGCAAGTGGTTCCAGCATCTCCCCAGCCTGGAGATCTTAATGCTGGGAGAAAACCCCATCATCGAGCTGTCAGACATGAACTTTAAACCCCTGAGGAACCTACGAAGCCTCGTGCTTGCCAAGATGAATTTGACTGAAATGCCGGACAACGCTTTTTTCGGTCTTGATAATTTGGAGAGCATCTCATTTTTTGACAACCTGCTCAATCGAGTCCCCCACGTGGCGTTGACTCGAGTCCAGTACCTCAAGTTCCTGGATTTGAACAAGAACCCGATTGAGAGGATTCAAAGAGGTGATTTCATGGACATGATGCATCTCAAGGAGCTCGGCATCAACAGCATGCCTGAGCTTGTGTCAATCGACAGTTTTGCCCTCAACAACTTGCCCGAGCTGACAAAAATCGAGGCCACAAACAATCCCCGGTTGTCCTACATCCACCCGAGGGCCTTCCACAAGCTTCCCAGTCTTGAGACTCTGATGCTGAACAGCAACGCTCTGAGCGCAATCCACCGCAGCACCGTGGAGTCCCTGCCCAACCTGCGAGAGGTCAGTCTGCACAGCAATCCTATCCGCTGCGACTGCGTCATCCGCTGGGTCAACATGAACAGGACCACGGTTCGGTTTATGGAACCTGACTCTTTGTACTGCGTCGAGCCTCCGGAGTACCAAGGCCAGCACCTCCGACAGGTGCACTTCAGGGAGATGACAGAGATCTGCCTTCCCCTGATATCACCTGGGAGTCTCAAGAAGAGTGTTGACGTCAGTAAAGGGAGGTCAGTGTCACTGCACTGCCGGGCGTTTGGAGAACCGGAGCCTCAAATTATCTGGGTGACACCATCGGGCGACAGGGTCCTACCTGGGAGTGTGTCTGATAAGTACTACATGCACCCTGAGGGAAGCTTAGATATCTACGATGCCACGGAGCAGGAAGCGGGCTCGTACACCTGCATCGCCCACAATCTCGTCGGGGCAGACATCAAGTCTGTGATGGTTGCGGTGGACGGACACATTACCCAGCCTTCAAATCAACCTCTACATGTGTATATCACATCTATCCAGTCTCATTCTGTAAGGGTTTCCTGGGAGAGTGCAGGGGGTTTGGTATCGCAACTACGTTGGTCCACTTTAGCCGACGGCAGCAGCCTCTTGATGCCGTTCTCAGCCAGGCTTCCCACTGATGTCAAAGAGTACCACATCAAGCAGCTGATGCCTTCCACTCGCTACCAGGTTTGCGTTGAGGTCCCTGCAGCACAGCCTGGATACAGCAGGGACTGCGTCAACGTGACCACAAAGGGGGCACCGATCCCAACGGGTAAAACTGAGAACTGGGACAGTCTGGTGATGGCTACCTGCGCTGTGTTTTTCATTGCGGTTGCCGTGGCTTGCTCCGTCATCTATACGTCTCTATACAGCCAAGTGTTTTACAGGAAACTGATAGCAGAGCCGGCCGAAACGCTGCCGATTCTCAGCACTCGTTCGTTTTCCTCTCCTCCGTCTGATTTCCTGGAATCAGGCGAGTGTGGGATCAAGGTGAGGGCCACTGTAATAGACTTACCGGACGACTCCGTGTAACAAACGTCCTTGTCTGGGAAAGCACTAGGGGATTAAGCGAAGATGAAGAGTGATGGACACTGGACAATGTGATTTATGTGCTCTCTTTTCAAGACTTTTGGTGCTGGACACTTTGCACTGGAACTCAGCTGGGTGGCATCAGAGCAGAAATGCCAACACATTTACAGGCGTAGCTAAAAGCAGAGAGGATTTTGTATTTCAAACACTATAACAAGCTTAATCAGGCAGATGTCTTGACTATAATCCACATGGCTACTGGTCATTCATGCAGTGCAACCGGAATAAGGCACAGCACGGGAATTTCTGTATTCAATACTTTGCTGAGACTGCTTTAATGTCTGCAAAAAGCGTTTTCTTTGCTGTTACATTAAACGTTGCCAAGCCAAGATAGTTTATAACGGAGGAGGAGAAAACAGTATTGTTAGTTTGGTGTACAATTAAAACGACTATAATGTAAACAATTTTATGAACAAATACATTTTTCATTAAACCTGTGTGGTGTCTTATAAGCACAGTCTTTTCTCGTTAAATTTAAAACACTTTCTATGTCAAAACATGCCCTTTAACCCTCCTGTTGCCTATGACATGACAATAGAACTATGACAACAGAAAGTTGAAAAATATGTTGGAAAAAGGGACAAACCCCCCCATTAAAAACAGCATATTAAAAATTGACCAAAACATCGGAAAAAGCAACCAAAAACTTGACAATGACTTTGAAAAGTGACAAAAAAATTGAATGAAAAAACACCAAAAAATGTGACAAAAGAATTTGAATACAATTGACAAAAACGTTGAGAAAAGTGTAGAAAAAGAACAACAAAATGTTGAAATTTCAACCCAGAAGAACACCAAGTTGCAGGTCGACAGGAAGACAACACGAGGGTTAAAATATGTCTTTTGTCACAAAAACAAACAGTTGTCTCTGAAATGAAAAGCACTAATTGGTATGGATGAGGCTCATAGATCGTGCCGTGTCCCTGTCCGGATCTTACAGACGCAGGAGTGTGAGATCTGCTGTGGGCCGACCCGATTAATGCTCTAACACTGTCAGGGGAATGCGATGCAATCTCAACCTGTTTGTTTTTGTGTGTGTACGTGTGTGTGTGTTTGTGTGTGTGTGTGTGTGTATATGTGTGTGTATGTGTTAATGGGTGGCGTGCGCATGTGTGTGAAGAGCGAGGACATCGGCAAACCCGTTGACTTTGAATTGCACTACATTCCCTTTCATTAAAAATCCAATATGGATTCCCAACAGAAGCCTCGGCGTGGTGATGAATCGGCATCACGCGCAAACTGATGGGAGGCATTTATCAGCGGGACTCCGTCGTAGATCAGCCCGGTTCCAGCTCCTCTGGACAGAGCTTTTAGAGCACGGCTATTTGTCACCGCCACAGGAGTTAAAATATGACCCATTAGAGGCGGCTAGTGAACAGGTCAGCAAGAAACACGGGCGCCCAAGCCATCCTCTTCGCCGTGTGACCCTGGAGAGACACCGCCGCCATCGCAGGAACAGCTCAGCAACTACCGGGCTCGTTTGTTAAGCGCCTCGCATCAAGGGGCTGGGGGGGGGGGGG
>NC_048414.1:737347-742208 GCF_013103735.1 Etheostoma cragini | reverse complement strand
ACACTCTGACATCTCTCCATTAGTGCATGTATAGGTAATGAGCATGTGTGTGTAGTCCAGGCTTGTGTGTAATGTGTGTAAAAACAACAGAGTTTAAATTGTAATGTCCCCTTGTGGGACTAATACAGTCTACAGTGTTATTATTATTAATTTTCTACATGAATCCAGAATCTGTGCAGCAGCAATCTAAAGGTGCACTCCTCTTTTTTCATCGGTTACACAACTATCCGTGGCCCTTCTCATGTAAACAAACAGCCGACTCTACGTTCTCTCCGCCCGCCCGGCCAGCTGCAGCCGCTCCACCTGCCAGCTCCCCATTTATAACCACAGCCCTCCGTCACTGGTCGGCCGGAGCTTCCACTGAGGAATAATTTAGACCGAAGCACTCTCCCCGGAGCGTGGATGTCATCAGATTGAGTGCCCTCGGTGTGGAGGCTCGCGGTGGAGACGGACCAGCAGAGCAGAGTGCTGCCAGTCCGCCCCGCTGAAGGTTGTCAGATATGAGCTTTTAAAAGCTTTCCCGTCCAGACGCGCGTTTAAAGTCCTGCATCGCCGAGACATCTACAGCTGGATGCTCTCGTAAAAGCTCTGTACTCGAGACCTAAATACCTCCGTTAAAGAAGCTGTTATCCTGAACAGGGAAGCACTCTCTGACTCACTTAGAGCTCCACGCTATTCCCTCAACCCTTGGACGGTATTCGGGTCAAATCGACCCATTTCAGTATCTATTTTTTTCTACTTGAAAATACGCGTCCTTTCCTTATTTCTTGAGATAAACATGTCTTCCTGACTCAGAACATTATTCTGGATATGACACTTATGTTGTTTCCATAGTGGATTTATAACATGAATTATAACTTATGATAAAAACCCCACTTCCATGTTTAATAGTGTGCTAGTAGAGACTGATGCATTCCCTGAACATAGATGTTATCTCAGCTGTTGGAAATGGAGATAAAGATGATATTTGGTTATAGATTATGAAGTAACATTTTATTCCAGAATTATTTTTAAAACCCCAAATAAGTCCCGGGTCAGTTTGACCCGAGGGACACGAGAGGGTCCCGGAGGTGGAGACACCAAGAGGGTTAAAGCCGATAAAAACGTGTGGATGGAAACATAGGTAGTGGCTGCTTTCATCTCCCAGGTTCCTCATGGCTGCCATCATCATGGCGAAGGTGGGGGGGGGGGGCGGTCCCAGAATTCCCTCATCCTCCAGCCCAAGACTGCTCTACGATTACACACACTGTAATGAATAATTTACCTTTTCCTAATCACCCAGTAAGCTGCTTCATTTAAACGCTGGCGTCCTCCTAGTGCGGTGATTAGAGCCGGGAGCCAAGGTGAGGGAGGGAGATTAGAGGGAAATTAAGACCGGGCTGCCGTGAGTATATATATTTATTAAGTGCAGTTTTCTACTGATGTTTTTATTGAACTCAAACATCTCTGAGTGTCTGTCGCAGGCCTCGCAGCCTAGCGCGGTGTGTGTATTGTATGTGTTGATATGGGAATATATGGGATATATTGTGCTGTCCTCGGATCACAGAGACTACTGGAACTGGCTGTGTGTGTCTGTAAGAATGTTAAACACAATGTCCTGACTCAGTGTTTTCTACCAGAAGTAACAGCCGAGGAAGTCATTAATCAGCCTGACTGGTTCCTGCCTCTCTCCTGGAAGCAAACTTCTCCTGGAAGTGACTGCTATCTGCTCCAGTGTATCAGGTTGAGGGAACTATCGCCATTTGCAACTCTCCATCATGAAAACACCAATAAAAGCTCCAAAAGATCACCCAGGCCGGCGCTGTTTTTCGAGCCTAATGGGCCGGCGAGCGCGAGAAAAATGCCTTAAATCCCGGGAGGCTCCGCATAAGGAAAGCTATAAATGGGAGGCTGCTTTCTACTTTAACTCACCCGAGGAACGAGCCACGGGTCTGGCCTGGATTCCAAATATTTGTAATGGGGTAATAATTCATGAGAAAAATAGCCAAGTTTTTATTTTACCCCACTGATGTGTAAGCAGAGAAAATGGGACATTTTTAAAAGCACTGTAATGAGAGAGATTAGTTCCCTTCAGCCGGCCTCGTTAGGCTGCTTTCACGGAGTATTTGGAGAAAATGAAACGGGCAAACACCGTTAATGTCATCAGATACATAACGAGTACCGATATGATCCTGCCGGGACTAAACGGGCAGTCCGGGCTCATTAAGCTGCAGCGCCGGTGTTTGTTTTTTTGGTGCTTTTGTTGCATGTCTCAGTTATTAAATATTATAAAAATCTCATTTCAAACCAAGTGCGTAGCTTTGGGTTCAACATCGCCCCTTATGATGTCATAAGGGGCAAGATTCCAGATCGGCCAATCTGAGCTTTCATGTTCTCAAAGGCAGAGCAGGAGACCCAGGGCACCTATCACCATTTCTAGCCATGAGGGGGGGGGCATATTCAGGCTGGGGAAACGCACAAAACGTTAAAAAAACTCATTAAGAGACAATTTCATGCCATTTAAAGTATTAAAAGTAAAAGTACGGGAGAGCAGGGACAGATTAAACACTTTTTAATTGAACCTACTTTACAAAGCGGTCGGATTGGACCGAAAGCGGATATTTAGTCACCATAGCGACCTACACGTGTCATCTGTCGTATGCAGTTGCATTTTCAACAACACCATTTGGGAGTTATGACAAAACAGTGGGAAATGTTTCATCTGTCCCTCCTGGACTGGACGAATAAAACAGCATGGGGGGGGGGGGGATGGAACATACAGTTCAAGCCGTATAAACTTCCCATAACTTTAATATTTTACTATATACCATGGATGGTACTTCCATAAGCTGTTATTTTAGAGATTGTTGCAGGGCTGTACGTCTTTGTGGATGTCTGCTAACAACTCATTGCTGTCATCGGGAAGCAGTTAATAAAATATCCTGATCCATTGTGGATGATTCTGACAATTTTATAGCTAGAACAGTATGATTTTCCACTCATATCATGTTTTTGTTATGGAATATGTCGTTTCACTAGGTTTTTAAGTGGATTAGACCGCTGGACATCCTCATAACCCCCCCACAGCTGTCAGTCTCCATAGGATAACATGGGATAACTCAACCCCCCCATACCTGGAGGGCCCAAATATATTTTCATCTTTCTAAAACTGCTTTTCCATGTCTCACCTCCAGACATTCTTGTATAAACACAGATATGTGTGCATTAACTTTAAATCCATGGAGTTACAGCCAGGTCAGGGACAAATGTTAAATTAACTAAAGTAACTAGTAACTAAAGCTGTCAGATGAATGTAGAGGAGTAGAAGTGGAATGTAACATTAAAAGAAAAGACTTGAGTAAAGTACAAGTACCTAAACATGTGGGCTCAGTATTTACCCCGCCCCCCCCCCGAGATGATCCAGTTCCTCAGGCCTCGATCCTGCTGCAACAAAGAACCTATTGAATCAGCTCATTAATTCACAACCTGAAGGCAACGACTGGTAGTAGAGAACATGTGAGCGTACATCTCGGCGTGTAGTTTAAAATCACTCTGCACGACTCTGCAGGAACATTCAAAACAATGTGTGTAGAAATGGCTGGTTATCATTCTCCTGCAAAGTGTATCATGTAACTCTCTATAACAGAGGTCTTCAACAGGGGGTCCGCGACCCCTAGGGGGTCCGCGGAGGTACTGCATGGGGGTTGCTAAAGTTTTGGTTGATTAGACTTTTTTTTTATATTCCCCCCCTGCAATTTTTTCCACTAATTGAAATGTCTTTAAATACACATTAACATGAATTCAACACACTGTAGTAAACAGATAAATGGAGGCAGAAGATGTCTTTCAGTCATCAATGCACACATTCAGCGACACACAGGAGCTCTTTCAAGCCAGTTTGATATAACACAATTTTATACAATATATATAATTAGGGGGTCCCCGCTCCATCTTGCCATCAGTTTGGGGGTCCTTGGCCTGGAAAACGTTGAAGACCCCTGCTCTATAAAATACAATGCTTACACTCAGACATAGAAGAGGACACGAAGAACGCCCCAAATGAAGTATTAGAACCTCATAACTACTATTGCATCACTTTCCTTGAATAAATCATCAGTCCCACGCTGAGGAAACGTCTAACGATCCTGTGAGTGATGGTCAGAGTTAATTGTCCCGGTGTCGCCGCGTATTTCCTCGCTCCGCTGCAGAGAAGATCGTAACTCATCATCAGCGAGTTAATCATATTGGCGACGCAGCAACGCCCAACTCTGATTGGCTGTCGCTGAAGGACGCAGTTATTCACAACAAACCCCCACAATCTTGATTATCATCATCTATGGCTGTGAGATGGATGGATGGATGCAGGTGGGCCGTGGGGATATTACCCGCGTCCTGCAGAGGAAATGTGAAAATATCTGCAAAATGAATGGCTTTGTAACGGTGGCGTCCTTTGGATTGGTCCCAGCTGCGAGAGATGGGAAGTAGAGGGGACAGATTATGATAAAGATTAAGGTCCAGGACCACCTTGTGGTTTCACCAGAACCAACAGGACACTTTATTTAACCTGACTTAAATAAGAAATGTGTTTGCTAATATTAGTTATAATATATATAATAATATATACATATATGGAGGTGTGGTTGTGTTGTTCGGTTGTTGTTGTGTTTCTTTGGGGTTGTTGTGGGGTTGTTGTGGGGTTGTTGTTGGGTTGTTGTTGGGTTGTTGTGGGGTTGTTGTTGGGTTTTTGTTGGGTTGTTGTGGGGTTGTTGTGGGGTTGTTGTTGGGTTGTTGTGGGGTTGTTGTTGGGTTTTTGTGGGGTTGTTGTGGGGTTGTAGTTGGGTTGTTGTAAGGTTCTTGTCGGGTTGTTGTTGTGGGGTTGTTT
>NC_048414.1:734551-737247 GCF_013103735.1 Etheostoma cragini | reverse complement strand
AGAGATTCAAGCGTTGATTTGGATCACCACGGTGATCTCCAAGGCCGCTGAGTGCCCTTCAGGGACATTCGCAAGTCACAAGGTCGCAAGTTGATTTCCAGAAATAAAATATAAAATGTAAAAGGATTAGAAATAGCACGTTAGCCATGATATTAACACAAGATTAAACTAGTGGCTAAATTTAAAATAAAACCAAGCAAGTAAATAAAAAGGGAACGGCTCTTTAGATTTGAAACAAGGGCAAATCATGTGAAACCGAGCTGGAGGACGCGTCGGTTGGACTGTCCAGAGACCGAACCCTGAAGACAGCGTGTGATAAGAGTCTTTTTCACCATTAAAATCGAACAATTCAGTGATTCCCCCCCAGAGAGGGACTTAGTATCCCTTTAAAAGGTCTCGCTGTAGACCCCCTCCTCTTCAGACCATCTGTCTCCAACCATTGCTCTGATGTCCTCATCAAACAGAGTCCACTTGAAAACCAGTTCCACTATTGGAGCCAACTCCTGAGGACAAACTCTGTCCCCCTTGTCTCCGCTCGGCCGTCTGTCCCTCTGTCTCTCTGTCTTGTGGAGATCTGGCGATGGAGGACAGTTTGTTCCATCCAGGTCTTTTTTCTATGTTTTTGTGATGTAAACAAATGTAGGTCAGCGTAAATTATTTCAAGAAGACGTAACTATTAGTGTCCGGAATCAAATCAGCTGTTTTCCTAATAACTTAATAACTGGATGTTTCATCATGCTGTGTGTCTCATGTCTGCAGACAGTCCCCCCTGATTGACATGTGTCTCAGTGTGAATCCATCCAGGAAGACCTCACTCTTAATCAACGCTCAACCTAACTCCAATCAGCGGTGGAGGCGGTCCCCGTCCTGCTAAACCAATCAGAATCAGACACAGATGTCAGGGGCCAATCACAGAGTCTCAACCCTGCTTTGAATCTGTCTCTCCCTTTGCTATCAGCTGTCGTTGCAGACAAAGAGTCAACACTCCTCCTCCGCCCCTCCTGATGCTTCTCTACCCAGATTAAGATATACGAAGTATTCCTATAGCGATGGAGTCTAAAGGCCCAAAAACTTGGTACATTTTATGTGATCTGTACAGTAAATCTGATGTCTGCATGTCTGCATACATGCCACTCCTGATCCAAATAACAGAAAATGGAAAAGACTTTCTGTCAGATCCTCGAATCAAAGAGCAAAGACTTCTTTCTTTTGTACCGACGTTTCACAGCGGGGGGGGGGACGACTAGGAGCCATCTTCTCATCTTCTACCCCCACAGGGACAGGAACTAGGCCAGAAGGCCCTACAGCTACGCTGTGAGACAGGTTATGTCAGGCAGGTCTGTCCCATTTTTCCTCGTTTTGTCATCGGGGAAACCTCCCGGAGACGTGGTCGCGGTTCCTCGAAATGCACATCATCACGGCGGAAACATGAACAAATTCCCACGCCTGCGCCTGGGGGGCAAGAGTGTGGCATTGTGGGAAACCACCCCAAACAGCCAAAAGAGACAAATCCATCGGACGCCATGTGGATTTCCCCCGAAAAAAAAGGAAAAGCCTCCAGGAAAGAGCTGAACGCCCCAGACTGATGAGATCCGACATGGGGACATCAAACGTTGGGTTTTTGGATTCCTACCCTCCTGCAACGTAAGAGCACTCACACATGTTTCCTTTCATGTCCTGTTGCACGTTGGAAAACACTCTTCATCATGCTGAGCACTCGTCCCCCCCCCCCCCCCCCCCCCCTACCATGGGGGACAGCTGATTTATTTAGAGGGGCTCTTTATAGGCCGGCCTCCGCGGCAGAGCCGTGAATTCATAAATGGGAAATCGGCTCTAACTGTTGGGGGGGAATCGGGCAGTTAGCCCGCCGCTCCAACAAAAACACGAACAGAGCGCGTGCACACGGGGAAGACGGAGCCGGCTTGTTCTGAACCAGAGGAAGTCTCCCGGGAGCTTCATTAGGAGATCTGCAGACGGATTTAAGAACCTTGTTTAAAGCGATCATTGGAGCACGGAGAGGCGGCAGATTGGGATCCCAGCGGGGAACAAGCTGCCGGTTGTTGTTTGGGTTTTTATTTTTATTTTTTTAGTAACTACCAGCCGCCTCCTCCATCATATTCATCTTCAGACTGATGGAAATGTCCCGCGCTGCGTTCAGGAAAGGGCAGATTCAATACAAAGGTTTAGGACCTTTTCAATGGGATTCCATTGTGGTCCCGTGTTATCTTCCTGTCAGTGGAAATGATGATGAGGAAAACAAAGATCTGAATCAAGGTTGTTGCAGAAGAATTCACTACAAAGGCAGGAAATAAAGTGTTTGATGCTCAAAATCTCCTACATGACAACCACAAGACATCCCGGTTATAGCGGTTTAACGCTTTCACTGGATAGGTAGGAGAGGCGACGAAAAGGCAACAAAAAGGTGACAAATAAGCAACAAAAAGGCGTGTTGGGAACCGGAGGGTCGCTGGTTCAAGCCCCCAAACAGACCAGATTATGGTGGTGGACTGGTAGCTGGAGAGGTGCCAGTTCAACTCCAGGAAACTGCCAAGGTGCTCAGGAGCAAGGCACCGAACCCCCAACCCTCGTGGGATTCATAAAGTATTCCTTGTGTATTATTATGTGTTATTAAGTATTTATCTATTAGTTTATGCTTTCTTCTCTATGAGATTATCATCCTTGTGTGTGAGTGTGTA
>NC_048414.1:733036-734451 GCF_013103735.1 Etheostoma cragini | reverse complement strand
GTGTGCGTGTAGTAATTAAACCCAGAGAGAAATCATCAGCGAGGACGAACCGAGTGCTTCTGATTTTCTTCTTCTCTTCTCTTTTCCCCGTCGTCCTCATCGAGTATTTTATCTCGACAGTCGTCCTAAGCAGCTCCGAGACTCTCCTCGCGGAACGCTTCCTCCTAAAATCACAGCTCAAATTAAAACTCTTGTCATTTTGCTGCGGCAGTGAAGATCTTTTGAAGTCCTATCTGCTCTTTTTTTAGGAAAGAGAAACTTTAGAGAGAAAGAATTCATTCATCTTTCATGTTTTTGGGTTCCTTAAAAGCGAGACTGTGTGAAGCAGAACGCAACCGCACTAGAGAATACATTAGTCTTTTGTTCCTTTAACCCTCAGGTTTATAATTCCCCAAAATAACATGATTGTCCCCATGTTGTCTTCATGTTGTCTCCATGTTGTCTCCATGTTGTCCTCATGTTGTCCTCATGTTGTCCTCAAGTTGTCCTCATGTTGTCTTCATGTTGTCCTCAAGTTGTCCTCATGTTGTCCTCAAGTTGTCCTCATGTTGTCTTCATGTTGTCCTCATGTTGTCTTCATGTTGTCTCCATGTTGTCCTCATGTTGTCCTCAAGTTGTCCTCATGTTGTCCTCATGTTGTCCTCAAGTTGTCCTCAAGTTGTCCTCATGTTGTCTTCATGTTGTCCTCATGTTGTCCTCATGTTGTCTTCATGTTGTCTTCATGTTGTCCTCATGTTGCCTTCATGTTGTCCTCATGTTGTCCTCATGTTGTCTTCATGTTGTCCTCATGTTGCCTTCATGTTGTCCTCATGTTGTCCTATATCAATGTTCTTTTTAATTCCCCAAAATAACATGATTGATTCCACCCAACGCTCTTTGCCAAGTACAAATCTCTACTTTCATTAATTTTGGGGCGTCTTATTCAATTTTGTAGCATTGTAAAACAAATGGAAGTGTTTTTGAAATAGTATTGAGTAAAAGTTGACATATTCCAGTCTGTGATTATCATCAACATCCATTCCTTTAATTTTAGTCTCAATAATTCCTAATTTCTGCTTTTTTAACACAAACATTAGGTGTAATTTCCTATAAATGAGGTTTATTGACCATAAATTCCAAAAATAAGTGTAAAACTAAAGTTAATAAGTTAGTGTTACGTGTGGAAAACGTCCAAAAAAGTGACAAACATTAAAAAAAGTGTCAAAAACGAGTTAATGAAATCCCAACAACAGCAACAACAACATCAACAACAGCAACAACAACAGCAACACACATTCATCAACTTGGTTGCATTGGTAGTTCATCAGCAAGATGCACAGAAGAAGAAAAACTATATCCACTCACACACATCTACACACCTGCTCATCAGATACACACTCACACACATCTACACACATCTACACACCTGCTCATCA
>NC_048414.1:731857-732936 GCF_013103735.1 Etheostoma cragini | reverse complement strand
GCCTGTCCCCTGAACACACTGTAAAAAAACATCTCCTCTCTATCTGCTAGATGCCTGTCCCCTGAACACACTGTAAAAAACATATCATTATCTGGTAGCTATCTGTCCCCTGAACACACTGTAAAAAATATCTCCTCACTATCTGCTAGATGCCTGTCCCCTGAACACACTGTAAAAAACATCTCATCAAAAGCGTCAAAAGTGTTGAAAAAAGGGACAAAAACGTGAGAAAAAGTTAAAAATATTGATAAAAAAGCGTCAACAAAAGCGTTGATTTTCAGCAGTGCTGCTGTGGTTGAATTAAGACTTCTAGTCATATAAATCAAACTGTTATTTAATGTTTTAAAAGCATAGAAATGAAGTGGAAAAATTAAATATCTCTATAAAAATGAAATAAATTGTATGTGTTATGCTTTTAGCAGCGAAGGTAATTTAATGATGAACTGTGGCATGTTACATTTAGGGTATGACACTGTAAAAAACATGCAGTCATGGTACTGTGATGGGGTAATTACCCCAAAATATACAGTAACAAGTGTAGAAAAATGGAAACAAACTCTGCATTGTCCCCGGCGTCCCCCCCGGTGTTAATGTCCCAACGTGGGTAATAACGAGATGTTTATCGGCTCACGAGCTTTTGATTCATGGCGTTTAATGAGGAAGAGATCCTGGCAATAAAGGGGGGGGGGGGGTAATTAAGTAATGAGACATGATTAGTAAGTAATGTACTGACACTGTCACCGGCTGCCCTCCTCTCCACAGCGCTGACGTCATGGGGAGGATTAGAAGATCTCATAAAAAATATTAGAAAAACAGCTGACTCTCTCCAGGCGTAGTACACAGTACACAGTACACAGTACAGAACGAGGTACACAGTACAGTACACAGTACAGTACGAGGTACGCAGTACAGTACACAGTGCACAGTACACACAGCGCAAACACAAGGCCACAACATAAAACAACCAATACATATATACTCTATTTACTGGAGAGATTGAAGGAGCAGGGGAAAAAAGGAGTGCATGTGTGTGTCTCTGTGTGTGTGTGTGTGTGTGTGTCTGTGTGTGTGTGTGTATG
>NC_048414.1:727353-731757 GCF_013103735.1 Etheostoma cragini | reverse complement strand
CTTAGTGGTCCCTAATACTGTATCTGAAGTCTCTTTATATAGACCTTAGTGGTCCCTAATACTGTATCTGAAGTCTTTATATAGACCTTAGTGGTCCCTAATACTGTATCTGAAGTCTTTATATAGACCTTAGTGGTCCCTAAGAAATTGACATCCACAGCGACAGGTGGGCGGGTGGAGGCCGGCGTGCCGGTCATCCTCCACCCAGGAGAAATCACACCAATTGCCATTTGGAGAATTAATTCAGTGACCTATGGTAATGTTGGGATTCAGTCGCTGTGTGTTGGCGGTGCTCGGTCCCTCCACTCATGCAAAATTCATCATGGATAATTATCTCGGAGTCTGAAGACAAAAAAAAATTAAAAAACAAGGAAAGCCATCCATCCATCAATCCTCATCTGCTTATACGGTATCGGGTCTCGGGAGCAGCAGCTCCAGCAGGGGACCCCAAACTTCCCTTTCCCAAGCCACATCAACCAGCTCCGACTGGGGGATCCCGAGGCGTTCCAAGACCAGGTTGGAGATATAATCTCTCCACCTAGTCCCGGGTCTCCCCCGAGGTTTCCCCCCAGCTGGACGTGCCTGGAACACCTCTGTAGGGACCCCCAGTCCCTATCCAAATACTAGCGCGTCCGAGACAAGTCCGAATCCGAGTCCAAATACTGGCGCGTCCAAGACAAGTCCGAGTCCATATACTAGCGTGTCCGAGACAAGTCCTAGTCCGAATACTAGCGCGTCAGAGACAAGTCCGAGTCCAAATACTAGTGCATCCGAGACAAGTCAGAGTCAAATACAAGCGTGTCTGAGACAAGTCCGAGTCCAAATACTAGTGCATCCGAGACAAGTCCTAGTCCGAATACTAGCGCGTCAGAGACAAGTCCTAGTCCAAATACTAGTGCATCCGAGACAAGTCCTAGTCCAAATACAAGCGTGTCTGAGACAAGTCCGAGTCCAAATACTAGCGTGTCTGAGACAAGTCCGAGTCCAAATACAAGCGTGTCTGAGACAAGTCCGAGTCCAAATACTAGTGCGTCTGAGACAAGTCCGAGTCCAAATACTAGCGTGTCTGAGACAAGTCCGAGTCCAAATACAAGCGTGTCTGAGACAAGTCCGAGTCCAAATACTAGCGTGTCTGAGACAAGTCCGAGTCCAAATACTAGCGTGTCTGAGACAAGTCCGAGTCCAAATACAAGCACGTCCGAGACAAGTCAGAGTCCGAATCCAAATACTAGCGAGTCCAAGACAAGTCCGAGACCATAGAAAAACGGTCTGGAGTCCAAGACTGCTCTCAAGTCCTACAGCCCTGGCTCAAATATGGGTCGAATCTTTGCAATATTTATTCTCGTGACAAATGCAGTAACCCCCCCCGAGATGTCAGAGTCAGAGTCTCAGATTTAAGTGAAGTTCACAGACATCTCTCCCTTGAATGTGAAAACAGCTCTTCAGTGAACACCTGGGGATTATTGTCACCATCTGACATCTTCTGTGACATGAACATAAGAAAAATACCTTGTTTTGAGTGTAGGGGGGGCACTAACAAACGTAAAACAAAGCCGGATGTTATCTACCCCGCCGGAGCAAAGGGGCGGCAAGAAAAAGGAAGGAAAAATAAAGCTCAGAGAGAGAGAGAGAGAGACGGAGACTGTCAAAACAACAGCTTCCTGATGACTGCACTCACTTTTTATTGCAGTTTTCTTCTGAATTTAACAGAAAAGAAAACAGGAGCACGGAGGAAAACAACCCGCGGCTAATGACGACGGCGGCACTCTTTGATGTCATCTGGGATATGGCGGTGGACGGTTGTTGATTACCTCTGAGACTCACACTCACTGACACTGACACACACAGACACACACAGACACACACACACACAGGAACACCGAGACCGAGGTAGATCTACCCAGCATGTAGTCTTGTTTGATGCCGCGTCTGAACCGTGTGTTCCTCCCACTTTATCGCAGTGTGTCGGCTACAATCATTTTTAAAAACTTGAGCTCAAACCTGCAGTAACTGATCTTCTGTGGAGACGTGAACACAACGTTGACGTATGGTCCAATAGTGTCTCTTGTGTCTCTGTTTTGGTCTCCACCAACTCCTGAGGGAAATATCAGTCCCTTTTTGGTGCTAAACGCTGGTCTATGTTGCCCTAGCTCTGCTGAGCAGGTAGAGGTTCAGATGAAAAATAAAGTTGGTCAAAAGAATCTATGAAAAAGAAGAAAGCTATTAATCAAAAAGATGTACACCATGAACTACTATTTCTAGTCATGGTTCCATTATCTTTATCATGACTGTTATTGCCGCTGTGCCTGGGGGGGGGGGGGGGGGGGGGGGGGGGGGGGGGGGGGGGGGGGGGGGGTAAACTTACGCAAGCCACTGTATGTGATCACCTGGTGCAACCCTTATAATAATAATAACAATAATAATAATAACAATACATTTTATTTGCAAGTAAAAGCAAGGTCAAAAAAATCAGTGTAAAATATCTATAAATAGTGCAACGACATTTTTGTGCAAGGTCAAAACTCATAAGTTCGGCTAAAAAGAAATGTTTTTTGGTCTCAATAGTCTGTGGTGCCCTCAGATGGTCGGGGAGGACATTCCACGTCCGAGGAGCGGACCTCAACATCTTAGTAGTGCATAAACTCCCCTCTGAGTATGAACGTCACGTTGAAACTAGTCTACGTTTGAGATCCACATCGCTGGTGCGACCCCGAACACCAGACTGACAGAAACGAACCTGACGGGTCTGGTCCCCTTCTCTCAGCTTCTATCCATAATCTGTGACATGTCAATGCTCCCACAGTAGCCCCCAATGTCGCTTCCCTGACTCTGAAAACTAAGTTGCAACTTTATCTCGTAAGACGCCACATAAACAACGTTTTTTGACTTATATCAGACGCCAAAATGTCCCCCAGTGGGAGGGACCGGGCATCCGTGTGTGTTTGTGTTACAGCCGCGGTGCTGCTCCCGCCGACACTCGCTGTCGATAAAGAGAAATGTTTCTGAGGCGGCACAGCTTCTGCCGGGGACATTACCAAACCCCCACCCCGCCTCGCTGCTGGGCTCTGTCTGGGGGGGGGGGGTGCGGCCCCCCGGAGCCCGGCCCACCGGCGTGATGAACAGGCCTGAATGCCGTCGGCGTGAAGCCTCCTAGAGTTATGTCTCCTCTGAGCTGGACAGCGGGGGAGTTTGGAGGCGATGCGCCGCTTAAACAATGAAATATGACCCGTAGCCTGAGGCTGTTCTCACCCCCCCCCCCCCCCCCCCACACACACACACACACACACACACACACACACACACACACACAACCCCCCCGCCCCTTGATGGCCCTGCTTTAAACATGATAGATGGGAAAGGCACACCAAGGGCGGCTCTGTGGTGACTTCTAGTCTCAGCCGAGGAATTATCTCAAAGCCAACTCTCTCAACGGAAGCAGACACACAAGGACGGATGGATGGATGGATGGATGGATGGGTGGATGGATGGGTGGATGGATGGATGGATGGATGGGTGGATGGATGGATGGGTGGATGGATGGGTGGATGGATGGGTGGATGGATGGATGGATGGATGGATGGATGGATGGGTGGATGGATGGATGGATGGATGGATGGATGGATGGATGGGTGGATGGGTGGATGGATGGATGGATAGAGAAAACGGAAATGTAGTGGAGCATCTAAAGCTGTCAAATGAATCAACATGTGTACTGAAGTACTGTAATTGAGGGAATGTTAAATGTTTGAACTTGACGCTGCGTCCGAACGGAATAACTGCTGTTTGGGAACTTCTAGCATCAAAAGCCTCAGCGTGCACGCAGAGTAACACAGTACAGAGCAGAGTAACACAGTACAGAGCAGAGTAACACAGTACAGAGCAGAGTAACACAGTACAGAGCAGAATAACACAGAGCAGAATAACACAGTACAGAGCAGAATAACACAGTACAGAGCAGAGCAACACAGTACAGAGCAGAGCAACACAGTACAGAGCAGAGTAACACAGTACAGTACAGTACAGAGCAGAGTGACACAGTAGAGAGCAGAGTAACACAGTACAGAGCAGAATAACACAGTACAGAGCAGAATAACACAGTACAGAGCAGAATAACACAGTACAGAGCAACACAGTACAGTACAGTACAGAGCAGAGTGACACAGTACAGAGCAGAGTAACACAGTACAGAGCAGAGTAACACAGTACAGAGCAGAGTAACACAGTACAGAGCAGAGTAACACAGTACAGAGTAGAGTAACACAGTACAGAGTAGAGTAACACAGTACAGAGCAGAGTGACACAGTACAGAGCAGAGTAACACAGAGCAGAGTAACACAGTACAGAGCAGAGTAACACAGTACAGAGCAGAGTAACACAGAGCAGAGTAACACAGAGCAGAGTAAC
>NC_048414.1:726293-727253 GCF_013103735.1 Etheostoma cragini | reverse complement strand
AACATGAAGACAACATGAAGACAACATGAGGACAACATGAAGACAACATGAGGACAACATGAGGACAACATGGGGACAGAGAGTAGAGGGGGGTCGGTCTTTTTTGATACCATTGTTGAGGTTGCTGATTGACCTCAGGCTTCATTGATATGTTTACACACAAACACACACACACACACACACACACACACACACACTCTCTCACAGACACACACACACACACACACTCACACACACACACACCAAGCTTTAGACGTGGTCTCTGTTGTGCAGGAGAAGATAAAAACGCCAACATCTATCTCGGCACAAGATCATCTGTCAGAGTCGGCGTTAACGCTCCCAAACGGATGAGCAGAGAGAGGAGGTGTCTCCGGGGACGGGGTCCATGTGGAGCTGAGGCTGGTGTTGGTGGTGTAATACCGCTGTTTAACTGTCTGGCTGGAGAAACTGTCCCCTGAGGACATCTGTCTCTGTCAGACGTCTGCCTCGCATCACGGCTCTGATGCTACCGTCGAAAAACACTTCTTACTAAGATAGGAAAGGTTGCATGGCATCAGAACACAGAGACAGAGGACAGGGACGGACATCCAGACAAAAAGGGGCCGAATAGGCGTGGGATAAGCAAGGAAAAAAATGTAGAAACAGCAACGAAAAGGCGACGATGTTTCTACCGATGTTATGCGACTCTGGTCGTCAACAGAGACTCTGATTGGACAGATTCACCCTGCAGAGATCTGAGGAACAGGTAACCATAGTCCTCAAGAATCCACCGGAGGTTAGAGCGCCGACACAAAGACAGAGGACGGGGACGGACATCCGACCGAATAGGGGGACATCCATTGTCCATTGTCCATTATAAATGCCTGATATCAGCCTGCCGACATATCAGCCAGGCTCTAATACAGTCATCTGCTCCAGTTGTGCCCGCCACCAGGCCGAGATGGCGACTGTAATGTTAGA
>NC_048414.1:725696-726255 GCF_013103735.1 Etheostoma cragini | reverse complement strand
CCCCCCCCCCCCCCCCCAGACCCCCTGCAACGGCCTTCACAGAGACGCCGTCTCCACCTTGAAAAGCCTGTGTTTTATGCCGGTACTTTCCATTGATTCTGGAGAAAGTATCCAAAAGATTTAATTACACGATTAACACATAAGCTGCCCGGTGCCGATAGAAGTTACAGGCTGGAGGAGAAGGAAATACAGCTCGGCCCTGTTAGAGAAAATGGCCTCGGCTGGATTTGTGACACAGTTGTGGAGTTTATGGGTGAGAAGACGTTGAGGCAGTTTGTTTCCCTGCGTTGTGCTGGAGCGTTAGCTCCATAAGCGCCGTCCTCAGCTCGCTGCAGAGGTCCACAACACCGCCGGGCCGCTGACTTAGAGCTGCAACGTGCCCCCTGTGTTAGGCTCGGGTCAAATCTGACCCCTTCTCAAAGTTGTTTGTGTCAGAAATATGTGGTTATTTCAACCACATTGCCCAAAAATAATGACATGCTGCTCTTTGGATGCTTTTATATAGACCTTAGTGGTCCCTAATACTGTATCTGGAGTCTCTTTATATAGACCTTAGTGG
>NC_048414.1:724314-725596 GCF_013103735.1 Etheostoma cragini | reverse complement strand
CAGAGCAGAGTAACACAGAGCAGAGTAACACAGAGCAGAGTAACACAGAGCAGAGTAACACAGTACAACGGAGAACTGGGATTTCCAGTGTAGTTTTACAGCTAAATCAATGCATGTTTTATTTGATCGAGGCAGCACATTCAGTGCAATACAAAACGCAGGCCCATTAAATCACAACGCCCAGCTTCATTTTGCAGGCAACGAGAACCAATTAAGATGACATAACAGCGGCGTAACGCTAGGTTCACATCCCCACGTCGGCTCTCGGCTCTTACATCAAACGGCTGATAGTCTCCGTGCACACGGAGACTCTCTCACTACTTTAAGTAATCAGCTTATGGCTCCCGATGTTTGCAATATATCCCAATTTAAATGTCTTCTTAAGTAGGTTAAAGTCGGATAAATCAGTGACAACTGTGTTTGCTCGCTCCTGAGTCAAAGTGAAGCTTTGTGACACTTTGATTGTTGGAAATGTTCAAACTTAATATGTCCGATTTCGAGATGGATTACACGTTCATGCGGAGAAAGATGAAGTGTAAAAAAAAAAAAGAGAGAGACATACTTTCTCCAATTTTGGAAGGAATGGTTTTAGATGGGATATTCATAACAGCAGGATGAACTTTAACAGTGTGCCTTCTAGTTGGTGCACATACAAATAATAAACTAAAAATAATAAAGGTGTAACGTGGCTTAACCCTTAAGAGATATACCTTATTAAAACGTATTTAGGACCTTTCTGTTTCCCAGAAGCAGCTACGACGTAGCTAGCGCTGAACCAACCAGACTCCATTTAAAAAACACTACTTTTAGCGCGTATAGAGCCAACATTTTTTCACATGTAAACCGGTAAAGTATGTGTTTATTCTCAATAATTCCTTATTTCTGCTTTTTCTAACTCTAACATTAGGTATGATTTCCTCTGTGACGGGAAGCTGAGTCTCTTTGAGTTGTGGAGAAAACGAGACATTTGAGGACGTCATCGTGGGCTTTTTTTGGGGAACACTGATCAACATTTTTCATAATTTTCTGACATTTTAGAGACCAGACAACTCCTCCAAGAACTAATCCACACATTAATCCACAATGAAAACAACTGTTAGTTGCAGCCGCATGTTCAGGTCTGAAGCTAGAAAAATAAAAAGAGTCTTCCTTTCCTTCCTTTCCTCCACCTGCTCCGTCTTTAAGTGTGTCACTCCCTCCGGCGTTAATGTTCAGCTTTCATTGTGTCCTCAATATGTCATCTGAGTGATGGCGTTGGGGGGAGGGAGGGAGGGAGGGAGGG
>NC_048414.1:720193-724214 GCF_013103735.1 Etheostoma cragini | reverse complement strand
CTCGGAGGCTACTTCAGAAGTTACAGAAGTCTCTTGTTAGCATCTCGGAGGTTACAGAAGTCTCTCGTTAGCATCTCGTTAGCATCTCGGAGGCTACTTCAGACGCTACAGAAGTAAAAAAAAGTGTTTTTTTTAAAATCGCTAAAAAGCAACAAACGTGTTGATTTCCAATTTGGACGGGAAGACACCACGAGGGTTAAAGACCGACTCCGCTTCAGTGGACATATTTAAATTAACGAGGCTTTAATACTAATTTAATAGAAATTAGCTTCAGACTCCCGCGTGAGTTACACAAGTAGTCTCACAGATTAGGGACTCGGAGCTACTCCGCACCATCTGTGCTATAATGAGAGTTAGCACGAAGAGAAATAATAAACCCAAACGTCTTATTAACCATGGTGCACAGCTGCTGTGTACATGATTGATGTCTCTCTGGATCCCGTTCTCTACTCCCACACATGACTGTAACATGCCGCAATGTGGGTTTTTTTCCCATTTCCAGATTCTCCGGTTAACATCCCTCTCAGTAAATCCCTCTTCAGATATTATACACTCCCTACATTTTCATAATTCCTTCCAACATGTTGGTAATTTCAGCTCTTCTTACATTTCCTCCCCTGTTGTTGTTTACAGGTGCTTTCTAACGGGACCGCTGGAGCAGCAGTTCTGACCCTACAGAGTCGGACATGTGTTCCTCGTTATAAAGCCTTACTGCTCAGAGATATGACTAATATAGGCAAGTTGTGTGTTAGTTAAGCTGTAAACACCAGTAGAAATTAGCCTCAACTGTGCTTTAACCTTCGTGTCGTCCTCCCGTGTCAAAAACGGACAAAAATTTGACATTTTTGTCCCTTTATCAGACTTTTTTTTTAGGTTTTCACTACCATCACCTTGCTAGTTTTACTACTTTTTGGAATTCGTAGTCAATAACCCTAAAATTTAAAGAATTACACCTAATATTTGAGTTGAAAAAAAGCATAAATGAACAACAATTTAAAGAAAAGCAGCATCAAAAAGGTTTTTGTTAATCCAGACTACTTCATATTATTAACCTTAAAACCTTAATTTTGCTTTGAATCAAATATTTCCTTAATGTCGTCTCCACAAAAGCTTTTTATTGTCATTTTACTGTCATTTTGATGCCTTAAAGCCTGTTAGAATAGAAAAGAAAATACTTTATTATCTATAATCATTTGTCTCTATTGGTTTGCATGTGCAAAATCTGCATTAACGTTTAATATCAGCTCCTAATGAGACTTTTTTTAAAACGCTTCCGTGTTTCGATCAATGACTTTTCATCACATTCTTCAACAAAGTGAAGCATCAAAGTGATTTGTCATTTCAGCTTCGTGTCACATTTAAAGAAGCAGAACAAATAACTTCATAACCTGAGACGAGCTCACCTAACGTCTCCAAACACACCAACACGGCACGGCTCATTACCTCCATCTCTTTGGCTTCCTCTCGCTTCTTCTACCTCTGCTCTGTTATGTTGCTTCGCTCTACTAATTTGCATCTCTGTGTTTGCATCTCGTTCAGGCTGAGGTGTTTTTGGGAAACCCCCGCGGGCTCCTAATGTTTCCTCACCTGAACAGTTTGTACTTCACTTCCTGTTTTTTGTTGTTGTTTGTTTGTTTGTTTCCTCCCCAGTGGGTTTTTTTGCATTTCTGGAAAAATCAACTCAAATTAGACGTGAGGTTTTCGCCGTGTGCCCTGATCTCTGCAGACGGAGCAGACGGAGCAGAAGAAACGGTCGTTGCACCGGTATGACACTGCTTGTTTAGATGAACTGTCGCCGTGGTGACAACATGCTCGGTGAGCGCACGGCGTCTGATATGGAAGATGCCGAGCTCCTCATGTGGTCCTGGAGCTGCCAGCTGACGGAGCCGTGGGTCTCCAGGAGATTACAGGGGTGAGAGAGAGACCTGAAGCAGTCCAAGTCAAAGTCCTATTACTGGTCTCCCTGAGGAGACACTTGTTTTGGACCACGAGTAACTGACTTTGCTGTGAGAGTCACAGACACAACGACAAGCACGGGGTTAAAAACAATTAAAAGACAAATGCACAGTCAACATATTGGCCACTGAAGGGCGGTGCAAATTTCCCATTTACAACTTTCTGTAGCATAAGACAAGATAAAAGCCGTACTTCATTCATCTTTTTCATCCATCAGAGTCACAGATATACATTAAAAAAGCCTCGAGACTAAACTTTCTCAGCTCAATACAAGACCAACGGATTAAGTTAAAGCCAATGTCGTTTAACCCATAATTAATTCCACTTAAAAGTAGTATTATACAGTATATCAGTATTATCCGTGGTGAAGACCAACATCTGTGAAAAAGAGAAAACGGACAACAGACCTCATAATGCAATAATAACTCTTTGGCCTTGACTGACTGAAGCAGTGATGTCTCTCTCTTTTTTAGACGTTTTCAACACTACGTAACACCAACTTATTAACTTTAGTTTTACAGTTATTTTTGGAATTTAAGGTCAATAAACCTCATTTATAGAAAATTATTCCTAATGTTTGAGTTAGAAAAGCAGAAATTAGGAATTATTGAGACTAAAATTAAAGTTGTTGATGATAATCACAGACTGGAATATGTCAACTTTTACTCAATACTATTTCAAAAACACTTCCATTTGGTTTACAATGCTATAAAATGGAATAAGACGCCCCAAAATTAATGAAAGTAGAGATTTGTACTTGGCAAAGAGCGTTGGGTGGAATCAATCATGTTATTTTGGGGAATTAAAAAGAACATTGGTATAGGACAACATGAGGACAACATGAGGACAACATGGGGACAACATGGGGACGACATGAAGACAACATGAGGACAACATGGGGACGACATGAAGACAACATGAGGACAACATGAGGACAACATGAAGACAACATGAGGACAACATGAAGACAACATGAGGACAACATGAGGACAACATGAAGACAACATGAGGACAACATGAAGACAACATGAAGACAACATGAGGACAACATGAGGACAACATAAAGACAACATGAGGAAAACATGAGGACAACATGAAGACAACATGAGGACAACATGAAGACAACATGAAGACAACATGAAGACAACATGAGGTCAACATGGGGACAACATGAGGACAACATGAGGACAACATGGGGACAACATGAGGTCAACATGAAGACAACATGAAGACAACATAAGGACAACATCTTTGAGGGGAGCAAAGGGCTGCCAGGTAAACACGTGGCGTTAAGATCGGAAGACAAACGGACACAAAAAGGCTCGTAGCTCTAAAAGAATGATTAATCGGTTGATTTGGTCCAGTGTAGAGTAAAGAAGACTTTATATCTTTCACAATTGACGGCTCTTTTCGGTATTTCTGTGACAACAAAGAGCAAAAGTGAGCCATCGAATATGATCCGGAACGCATTTGTTTCACTATTCTGACACCACATGAATGCAGCAACAGTGTCAATCAATATCAAAAAGGATGTCAAAACGCAGTCGATACCGATTAAATGACCCAAAAATTTGTGAGATATTCCGTAGCCTGAACACTTGGATTACTTCCACATTGAATTGCACTATTTAAGTGTAGGAATGCGGCCGTCAAACACTGATAACTGATAAGAAGGCGACAAAATTGTTGAAAAAAGTGGAAAAAAACATGAAAGAATTCGACGAAAACACTCAAAAAAAGTGACATACAGTTTACTAATCAGACCTTGTTATAAGATATATTCGATGTACTATATTCAACTGCTTGGCTGTGTAGCAATATAGGGGTGATTGTCACACTCTGTTCTCATAAAAGCTTATGCAAGCATTTCACAGGATGTTCTTTTTAATGGAAAAATGTATCTCACTAAAGCACAAGGACCAAGGCCCAAACATCTCCATCTCCACCTCCACCTCCATCTCCATCTCCATCTCCATCTCCATCTCCACCTCCATCTCCATCTCCACCTCTACCTCCATCTCTACCTCCATCTCCACCTCCATCTCCACCTCCATTCCATCTCCAT
>NC_048414.1:717881-720093 GCF_013103735.1 Etheostoma cragini | reverse complement strand
GCAAAAACGTTAAAATAACTTCAAAATAGTTAACCGGAGAGCAGCGGCTGCAAAACGCGCCAGCGTCCACTTCCAGCCAGATCAAATAACATAAACCCAACGTTGGGAAAAAACCACCAAAAGCGAGCGTAAAAAAAAACAAATACGTATTTGCAGCTGTATCATACAAATAATAAGTTAAAAAATCTTACATTGGGATTTCTGGATGTTTTTTAAGATTATGTCTCTCACAGTGGACATGTCTCACAGTGGACATGTCTCACAGTGGACATGTCTCTCGCAGTGGACATGTCTCACAATGGACATGTCTCTCACAGTGGACATGTCTCTCACAGTGGACATGTCTCACAGTGGACATGTCTCTCACAGAGGGCATGTCTCACAATGGACATGTCTCTCACAATGGACATGTCTCTCACAGTGGACATGTCTCACAATGGACATGTCTCTCACAATGGACATGTCTCTCACAGTGGACATGTCTCACAATGGACATGTCTCTCACAGTGGACATGTCTCACCATGGACATGTCTCTCACAATGGACATGTCTCTCACAGTGGACATGTCTCACAATGGACATGGTCCTACGAGGACATCAGATCCTTCATGGTTTATTAGTGGGGGAACTTGCGAAATAGCAGCGTGTTCAAGTACTTATTATACTCACTGTATATCTGTTCTTGTATTTTATCCCATTATTATTTCATTTATATTGTATGTGTATATATTGTATGTGTGTATATTGTATAAGTGTATACTGTATGTGTTTATATTGTATATGTGTATATTGTATTTGTGTATATATATATATATATATATATATATATATATATATATATATATATATATATATCCTAGAATTTCATTCATATTTATATTCGGAGCTGTGTGACTGATGTTGTTGGTGTAACTATAATTTCCTGTTTTAATGAGATCAATGTCTGTCTGTGTGTCTACCTCGCTGTCTGTTTTTATGTACATTTTCATATGTGATTTAAAGAATTATACATATAAATAAGAGTTTGTTAGATTTGGACATGTGCAGTATTTGTCACACCCAAGTTGTAATGAATTATTTTGTCTCCAGCGGCTTTTATTTTGTAGTAATTCCACGCTCAACCCTTGTGTTGTCGTCCCGTAAACCATGAAAAAAATACTTTGGTTGCTTTTTATTCAATATTATTATCGCTTTTTCCAACATTTATGACACTTGTTCAATGCTGTGGGTGTTTTTTTAATGTTGACATTTTCAGCACTTATATCAATGGCCCATTTTTGGGGGAAATGTGGTGGAGAATTGGCTTCTTGGACCATAAAACACGAGCCAAATTGAAATTAAATATCTAATCTCCTCTTCTCCCCACGTACTTCCAGGACTAATTTTTTCATTTTGTATATGTTTATTCCTTCCTGTTCCTATTTAAAACAAATGACAGGAAATAATTTCACTTACTTAACAAATTGAACATGAATTGAATATAAAAGACGCCACAAAAATACAGTGACAGTGACATTTTAAAGTGCAGTCTTCGGCTGAGCATCTCTTCCATCACTCGCTCAGCGTTGCGATATAAAAGCACAGGATCTTCTTTCCTCGCCTGACGCGGTCTAATGACCCCCAATGAGGGTTTGCTTATGATGACCTGTGGAGTCTGTTACCACGGTTTGTTACAGAGCTGCTTCTGCATGTCGGCCGCCGTGAATACAGATTTAGAGAGAGAGCGAGAGAGAGAGAGAGAGAGCCCGTTTGTCACCATGTCGACAATATGAATGTCTTCTCTGCAGACGTGATAAAGACCCAGCGGGGCTCAGGGGAACCTGCTGGAGGGCAGTTGTCAGCGCGTCATAAACAAAGCCAAGAGGGGCGGATTTAGCACGTGGGTCTAACTCGACTTCAAGAGAATCACATCAAGGGCCAGACATGTAGAGTCTAATGACGAGCTTTTATTTAAATAAAAAATGTCTTTGACTGTAAAGTCCAGTTCGGACCAAAGATTGGAGACAAAACCGTTTAAGTGTGACGCAGAGAAACGGTTTCAGCGGTCTGAACCGGCCCGTCTCAGATCGGCTCACACCGGCTGATGGTGGAGTCTCCAGAGGCTGTTGCAGGAGGACGTGAGAGACGTTCTCCTGCAACATGAGGACAACATGAGGACAACATGGGGACAACATGGGGACAACATGAGGACAACATGAAGACAACATGAGGA
>NC_048414.1:715079-717781 GCF_013103735.1 Etheostoma cragini | reverse complement strand
ATTGTCTGTAAAGCGTCCTTGAGTGTTAGAAAGGCGCTGTTAAATAAAATGTATTATTATTATTATTATTATTATCTTTCGGCATGTTTTGTTGCTTTTTGTTTGTTTTTTTGTCACACTTGACGCATAATTTGTCGCTGTTTTAGCTCTGCAGTTGTTTTTTCTGCATTTATGTCTATCTGTTGACATTTTTCACTGCTTTTTTTGTCACTTTTGAATTTTTTAGCCTCATAAGCGACATGTACTGTACATCCATCATCTTTCTCTTTCGATGGATTTCCCCCAATTTTGGTGTTTTCTCCGACATTTACAGTCCAGGCCAAACGTTTGGACCCACCTTCTCATCCAATGAGCTTCCTTCATCTTCATGACTATTTACACCGTAGAGTATCACTGAAGCATCAGAACGAGGAACACGTGTGCTCCGGAGCCTTTTACACATTGTCGTGTTTCTATGGAAATAAACAACGGACAAATAGAGTCTTTAACCCTCGTGTTGTCTTCCCGTCAACCATGAAATTAAGTTATCACATTTTTATGACATTTTGTCACTTTTTCAATGTTTTTTTTCCAAAGTTGTTTGACATTTCTAATGTTGACATTTTCAGCTAATTTCAAAGGCCCATTTTATGTGATGAAAAAACTGAAAACGGGTCAAATTTAACGTGAGGAGAACGTGATGGTTAAACGCTTCAGATGTGAAGTTATTTGCTGTCAAAGTGGCGCCAAAATGAATGGGAGTCAATGGGATGCTAACGGGAGGTGATGGCTTGTTAGCATTAAAATGGCGCCATGGGAGCTAGCTTATAGAGTAGATAAGTTTGCTTCTAATAGACTTCACTGGTCTCCTTCCAGAGCAACGGGACCTGTTGGTCCATTTCTTTCACTGTCTATGGGTTTAACCCCTGTTAGCTGTCAGTTAGCCGTCAGTTAGCTGTCAGTTAGCCGTCAGTTAGCTGTCAGTTAGCCGTCAGTTAGCCGTCAGTTAGCCGTCAGTTAGCCGTCAGTTTGACCTGCGTGCTAACAGCTAGCCGCAGCGGCTAACCGACCGTTAACTTTTGAAAAGCACCGCCGCGGCCGCGGAGCAACGCTCGGGGGACAGCGGGGCGGTTACAGCGCATTAAAGACGCCGGAAGTACCTTTAAAATCACAACGTTGCCTGAGAAACTCAAGCTAAAGCTACAGATGCTTTACACACGTACCAGCAAACGTGAGGTCCTTCTTCCTGTTGTTGTCATACGTCATACGTAACGTGACATTACGTGAGTGGACGTGCGGTGAGGTGTCGCCTCCCGGGTCCTAAAACCCGCGGGTTGCGCTCTAAAACAACACGCGCAATCACACTCGAAGGGAAACATAACATTACATATTTTTAATGTTAATATAGAAATGTATGTAATACTGTTAATATTTTTATTCTATTAGGGAAGATTCATATTCATAAATCAAGTCTCTTAAATTAGAAACAAATAAGAAAACTGTAACTATGTCTGATTTATACTCCAATCTATTTAATTAAGAACATCTGTTATCAACATCATTAACGAGGTTTATAAATCTGTCTCATTAATTTTGGGGCGTCTTATTCAATTTTACAGCATTGTAAAACTAATGGAAGTGTTTTTGAAATAGTATTGAGTAAAAGTTGACATATTCCAGTCTGTGAGTATCATCAACATCCATTCCTTTAATTTTAGTCTCAATAATTCCTAATTTCTGCTTTTCTAACTCAAACATTAGGTAGAATTTCCTATAAATGAGGTTTATTGACCATAAATTCCAAAAATAACTGTAAATCTAAAGTTAATAAGTTAGTGTTACGTTGTGTTGAAAACGTCAAAAAAAGTGACAGGAAGTTACTGAGAGACTTACTGTCCGTCAGAGGTTCCGGTTCCTGGCTGACCGGGACCCCCCACGTGGGCGACCCTGCTCCCACACGATGACATCATCTGAGGTTCCCCGGATCGGAAGCTGCAGGTACACCTGCGTAGGTGCTGAGCACGCGGTTGCTATGCAACAGTTTGTCTGTCGCCGGCAGCAACCAGGTCTGAGCTGAGAGGTGCTGCAGCAGCAGCAGCAGCAGGGTGGAGGCGGCGGCGGGTGGCTGCAGCTCCGCGGGGGGGGGGGGGGGGGGGGGGGGGGGGGGGGGGGGGGGGGGGGGGGGGGGGGGGGGGGGGGGGGGGGGGGGGGGGGGGGGGGGGGGGACAGATGTCACGGGGTTAGACAGACAACTCAAACTCACGCTAATGGTAACCGGGGATAAAAAGGAAATACAACAAGTACTGCTGTTGTTTTGGTCTGCGTGTATTTCTACACACATGCAGACAGACAGCAAGAGGAGATATACACACTCAACAACATCACAACAACCACAACACGTTGTTGTTTTGTCCCGTTTGTCATGCGCTGAACACAAAATAAGCTCATTTCTCTCAAATATTGTTCACTAATCCTGTTCAACATCATGATAATCATAACACTTCATCTCTCTTTCTGTCTCTCTGTCTGTCTCTCTATCTCTCTGTCTCTCTGTCTCTCTATCTGTCTCTCTGTCTCTCTATCTGTCTCTCTCCCTGTCTCTCTATCTGTCTGTCTCTCTGTCTGTCTCTCTGTCTATCTGTCTATCTCTCTGTCTATCTCTCTGTCTCTCTATCTGTCTGTCTCTCTATCTGTCTCCCTGTCTCTCTATCTGTCTGTCTCTC